>NW_026068100.1:738900-826834 GCF_014885135.2 Alexandromys fortis
AGAGAGAGAGAGAGAGAGAGAGAGAGAGAGAGAGAGAGAGAGAGAGAGAGAGAGAGAGAGAGAGAGAGAGAGAGGATTTCATCCCTAGGTATGAGGCCCCTGAAAGCATGTGCATGCCAACAACACTACATAGGTTTAGCAAGCTGTGCTTAGATTTCTACACATTCACACGGAAGAAAAAAGGGAACATAAACATGGGAGAGAAGAGATTGGGGACACAGGGAAGTGAGAGGAGGGAGAAAAGACAAAAAAGAGATAATATGATTACATTTCAATTAAAAATATAACTAATGAAATATATAAATAACCTTTACAAAAGGATAAATATGCTAACTCTAATATGCAGAGACTAGATGTAGAGAGACCGTCAAGGACTCTTGTTTTCTAAGATAGGTAAGAAGGAGAAGAAGGCATGGAGTGTTTGTAAACTCCAAGTGTCAATGGCTTTGAATTACTACTAGAAGGGACTCTCTTTCGATTCTATAAATTTGACAGAATTCATAACCAGACAAGATTTTCAAGATTATTCAGGTTAGTGTCTTATGTGATGGCAGGACTGTAGGTGTCTTTTATATAGGCAAGGTGTACATATGTGTGAGCAAGGTAAAAGTCTGACTTTAAACATACCTAGACACTCCGACACATGGGCCGTGGACAGCGTTCCTGTCTGAACACTGCTGAGTAGATGGCAGGAGAGAGAGTAGAATTATGCAAGTCTCTCACGTTTCTTTCCCACCAGCTCCATTTTGTTCACACAAGAAACTCTCCAAGGCGTATCTGGCACCATTACACACTGAGCTTGTGTTACACACTTATGTTTTGTCTTAATATCACCAAATGTGTCTACAGCAATTCAGAAATCCCCTTCATCTCAGAAGCATGCAAATCTAGTTCTTTGAACCAATAAAACAATTAAGACACAAGAATTACTGATTCTAGTTTTTTGAAACTCTCTATAAAAACATCTTACAAATCCCTTCCTACAGTGTAGACAGGCAGGTTTCACACACACACACACACACACACACACACACACACACAGAGAGAGAGAGAGAGAGAGAGAGAGAGAGAGAGAGAGAGAGAGAGAATATGAGGCAAAGGAAATGTAGTCCTTCCCTGACAGAATTTCTGTGCTTCCCAGTTTCACTCTGTTTGACACAAATGTCACGTGGGAAGAACCATGTGTGGAAACAAACCCATGCAACCGCACACTGAGGTGAGGCAGGGCCAGCCGCACCGCTGATATACCAGCAGTCTCTTCAGGGAGCCTTAGCAGCTGACTTGGGAACCACTAACAGTTGCCTTGGTTGAGGAATGTGTCAGATAAAGTTCCTGCCTGAATTCCTGACCATGAATAAGTGAGCACACCGAGTGAAGTGTTTCCTAGGGCTTGGGTCTGATTTCTCTGCACACCAGGGTGTGCTCACAGACCACCCACACACTGCAGAGAGACTGGGTGAGCTTGGCTGTCTTGGTCTTTGGACAACAGAGCTCTCTGTGCTCTGTTGTTTGATGTCAAAGAGGATTCAGGAGCAGAGAAGCCCAGCTCACTTGGAGGTTGCTGACAGGACAGTTCTGGGGATTGTACTCTCCTCCCATTCCCAACAGGATTAAATGAGACTCTTCGTAGACCTCTGTCGCTTATCTCCCTACGTCACCTGCCTCTCCTTCTTTGCCTAAAGCACAGTCTTCTGAGATGCTGTCTGACTGGAAAGTGACCCCTACTTACACTGAATTCATATAGTACTTGCTGTTTATCTGGATCCCTCAGCACCTCCAAGCTGTTTAGGTTTCAGCTTCAGAAGCAGCTCTTTGAGGGAAGCAGCAGTTCAAGCTATGCAGGAGACTATTGCAAGGCTTGTGCCCAGCTCTGCTGTATCCTGACTGAGTGATTGTTAGCAAGTTACTTAGCATCTATGGAGTCTCAGTATCTTCAGCTATAGTGACTGCCTTGTAAAATTCTCTTGAGGATAAAATAAGATAAAGTCTTCAAGGCAGTTGATATAATGATTGGCACTTAAATTATAGAGATTAAAAACTAATTCACTACATGGCTCAAAACTCAGACCACCTACATTCAAAGTCTGGCTTCACCACAACTAAGTTGTGTGCTTTTGCACACGACTGAGCTGCTCAGTGCTGGGCACACTGATTTGTATGTTGTCAAATGGTTGGGTTGTCCACTCATCAAGCTGACATTTGTTTGCCTATTTTCACTTCAAATATCAAGTTTTGGGTTTGGACTTTCTTTTGTCTAGGCAAGAAGGAGCTTTATTTCAGAGAATGAAATGGTTATATTTGCATTTGAATCCTTGAGGAGGATTGTTTCATTATACGTCCCAAGGAAAAACTGAGTGGATATGCACAAAGTAGGATGTACAGGTTTGAGTTTTTTTTTAATTTGTTGAAAACCAGGTCTGCGCAGGGATTAAAGTGTGCACCACTATGCCCAACCTAGTTATAGGGTTTTTAATAAAGCAGATATAACAGATGTAAGATTGATAAAGATATGCATAGAAAAGTGGACTTTCTTGCTGAAGGACTGGATCAGGAAGATGAGGGAGAAGTTAGTTATGCTGTTGATGAAAGTTTGACATCAGGTCCTGGCGTGTACTACGATGTCTTCTACATTCAGATAACAGAGGAGGCAAAAGAGGATTGGGGCTATATGGAATGACGAGTTCGTGACTAGTTTGCAATTCTCTGGGATGGCTGTATGGATCTGTTTGATGTACGAAGTAGAATCAGGAGGGAGAATGAGTAGGAAACAGAGCTGTAGTCAAATGGCTAGCCATGGGGAACTCTGGGTCAGTGAGTGTATCAAGCGGAAGAGCGGGCATCAGTCTGCAAGGGTCAGAGAATCTGTAAAGAGTAGTGAGAATTCGGTGGGAGGAAGTTATTTCTCAAAGTACAGGGAAGACAACCAAACTGGCGGAACCAGAGGTCAGTTAAAAGTACCCATAGGACTTGAAAAGTAGGAAATTAGTGGTGACTACAATTACAAACGTTTCCTGCATAGACTGGTCCTGGCTGTTCGTTCCTGAGAACATGTTAATTAATAAGTACAGCTATCTGAACGGGGAATTAACCCCAAGCTTCAGAGAAATGTGAACAAAAATGAATGGGCAAGAGAAGAGAGGCATAGACTAGTAAATGCATCTAAAATAGGGGAATAACTACATTATGTTTAATACAAATGGCAGAAGAACACAAGTCAAGTTTGTCCCATCAGCGCCAATTCTTACCTGGAGAGACCAATCCATACAAGTGACCACTCGATGCTTGGACCAATGTTCATCATAGAACTGACGAGAGAAGGAAAGGTTGGCTCCAGCCTGGACATCCCTAAGGGAGTTAAAGAGCAGAGGGAAAGTGAGCTTTCAGAACTGTTTTGGCTCTGCCAGGTTCGAGTGAAGCACTTTCATAGCAAAAGCATATAATACTCTCAGAAGGCAGAAGGTCAATCTAGGCAGCAGCACCTGATCCTGAGTAAATGAATTCAAGATATTCTTCCTCACGAAAAGCTCTTCTGCTGGCTCAGAAAGCTTCCGATATTTGCTCTGAGCCTGGTGTAAAATGTCCAAATTGTTTCAGGCTTTTATCTTAGTGAGTCCTGAAGCGTTTTTCTTCCCTTTAGTAGACTCTAGTGCAAAACAGAGTTATCAAAAATTCCCTTGGCCAGCAAGGGGGCTCAGCAGATCGATGTCCCAAGTTCAATTCCCTGACCCTATGGTTGAAGGAAACACCAACTCCCAGAAGTTTTCTTCCCGCCTCTACTCGAGTAACCACACTCTTACACACACTAAGATTAGATTAGTAAAATTAGATCTCCCTGCAATTAAAGGATCATAAAACTACAGGGCATTGTTTGATATCAATATTACCTTGTATGCTATTAGAGCCACAGTGATATACATGCTTCTCTCTGTGAACTGGGATGGGCTGTAGTAGCTGTCTCTAGGGGTGGCAGTAGGTGATTATTTCCGCCATGAGACTGGTCTGGTGGAGAGCGGGGCTGTCTCGAGAGTACTCCAGACATCCATGTCAGTCATGGGCTAAAAGAGCATTTTGTCTCAGAGGACTGGTTGCAATTTGGCCAGTGTTTATTTGGT
The DNA here is from genome assembly GCF_014885135.2 of Alexandromys fortis. Lineage (NCBI taxonomy): Eukaryota > Metazoa > Chordata > Mammalia > Rodentia > Cricetidae > Alexandromys > Alexandromys fortis. The sequence goes on from NW_026068100.1 coordinate 743,013, forward strand.
TAATGTTCAACTGGCCTTGGTACTGCCTTTGAAGAACTCCACACATGCTTTAAGGGTCTGTGCGCTTAAATTGAGTAACCCCCGTTCTGTGCCAGTAGCTACTGGGAGTGCAGAAGAGTCTGCCTACAGTTCTTCAGTTCAGTTCAGGAAGCATGTCACCCTTCCTCCGTTCACTGTAGCCCACTACCTCACCTTGGTACTGTTCGCCTCTGTAGCTCTTGTTCAGAATGAGTAGTCTGCTTCAGAAAGCCTCTCTCCAAGCTCCGGTCTGCTGACATAGTATGATCTCCCTTTCTTTCCCGTAACTGGTACACCCTACTAATCCTATGGAAGCTCCAGCACTATAGGTTCAGGGAAGGGGTGCATGCAGTTTCATCCCCTTAGAAAACCAGGATGGCACTGGGCCATGCACTAAGATAGGGAGGGAGACCTTTAAAATCAATGAGTTGCTAGAAATGTCTTTTGTAAAAAAGCAAACATTGGTAGAACATGCAAATTCAAGATCCTGTTTATCTCTTCTGGGCAGTTAAACGATGACCACTTTTGAGAATGTTAGCAAAACACTCTTGTGAAATTCTTTTTCATGCCTCCTGTACGCTCTTTTCAGTATCCTCAATGTTGATGTCACACTGTCCTTTACAAATGCATCTGATGGAGACAGAGGAGGAGCGGATGGGGGGAGGTAGAAGAGTGCTGGGGGAGGGAACAGGAGGAGAGGAGGGAGGGGAAACTGACTGATGTGCAAAATAAATGAAAAAAATTAATAAAAAGAATGCATCTGAATCTCAGAAGTAATAATAAAAAAATCAGATCCGGTGCAAAAGGCAAGTGATCCTACTTTCATGACTTGTTTTCAGACAAAAGGTGTCTGTAGCTACAACTGAATTGTGTTTGTTTCTTAAGTGTCGTATAAAGCGCCTCCAGATATCCCATGGGGATGGCTAGCAGTGCCTGCCCTTTCTAACACGTACACCAATCGCAGTCACAGAGAAAGTCATATGCAGTCCCCTCCACCCATCTCTTTGGCTCCTCCTTGTTTATTTTATATGTAAATATCTTTTTTGCCATATATTTCCTATGTTTTCTAGAATGTCCACATGCATTTGTAACACAAACACGATCTTATAGGACCAAAAAGAAGATGAATGCTCCAAACTCTTGTTTCTCACTTCTGCTGTGACCATCTAGAACTCCTTTTAGTTTTCTCCAGTTTCCTGTTTGTTTAGTCAAGAAGACACAGTCTAGCCGATCTCCCACACATCTCTGCGGCTGCTCAGGAGAACGCCTTCTCCAGGGACAATGCCTGTGACTCTGTTTGTCTCTGGTACCTGGCCTGGGCTCCAGATATCAAGTTCAAAAGAATTTCCCAGGGTCACATGGTAATTACAGGGAAACGCTAAACCAGAAGTTAAAACCAATGCCCACAGCCAAAGCTGCTTGCTAAGTTCAATCCAGAAATTTGCTAGACTAAATAAATGTGTTTACAATCAGCGAGTAAAGCCGGGCTAACAGCACTGGAGAGCCTGAGAACGGAAGGGCACTTGAGCCCAGTACACGGCCAACTTGGGCAGCCTCGAGAGACCCCACATCCCAAGAACACTAAAGGCAACAGAAGCACCAGTTCATCACACTGTGCTTTTCCAAATGCATATAAGCAACGAACCCGTCTTTCTCCTCCAGCTCGCGACCGCTGTAGTCAAAAAAGATGTCAGAATCCTCAGCGAGTGCTCTTTCAATCACCCGGATGGTTCGGTCAAAGAAGATGAGGAATTCCTCTGAGTGCAGGATCTGCTGTTTTTCTTCCTCTGTCAGCTCCCTTGGAGGCGCTTTTTTTTGCAAGAGAGATTGTTGGGGAAGGAAAAGGGACAATTAATAAGTGTTCTAGAGAAATCCCACCCGTGAAAGAGCTTGCTTATCAAGAAAGATAATGTACGGGAAAGGAAAGCGTTGTTAATCAGGATTAAAACTGTCCTCACGACAGAGGTGTTGTGGGACATTTCGATTGTTCTCTGATGTTCCCAAGACTGCCCCAAAAAGCTATACCTTGAATCCGGGTGAAGCCAGTGATTAGCTGATAGAATTGGCCATAGAGAAGCCAGCAATGTGGATAGAGTAGACAACCAGGAAGGAAAAGGTGGGGACTAGAGTTTGTGCTTCCTTTTGGTTCTGCAAGGAGGGAAAAGATGTATCTCTTGTGGTGTTTCTGGCCAAAAAGCAATGTCAGCTGGTTGCTACACAGCTTCTCTGAGGTAGCATGTTTTTACCACAGCCTTTGACTCCTGAGTCTTGTTGATAAATAAAATGATAAAGACTTACTTTAAACCCACATATCACAGCCATGGCAGAGCTGGGTGACAGGACAGGAAGCCCCACCAGGCTGAGGCCTGAGGAGCCATGGGATAGTGGTGCTGACTGAGGGTCATGGGGCAGCAGACGATAATTAAAGTATCACAAGATCCATGTGCAGCCACTAAGCTGACAGAAAAACACCAGAAAGTGTTTGTAACTATCCTCCCTGAAGATTTCATGTCTCATCTATCTGCCATTTTGAAGAATTAAAAATAATTACAAAGGAGAATAGATTGGCATGTTTTAAGTTATTCATTCTAAATGTTACTTCCTTTCAAATTGAATGGGAAAAAAACTCAAACAGGGCAGAAAAATCCATTGTTAAAATTGTACTAATTAGAATCTATTGCAACACAGTGCAGAAGGCTTTCTGCTCCCCACTAGGTATTTCCACTGGACTTCCACTGGCTAGCTGGGGCATCGCTATGAAAATGTTGACTAGGTCCTTCCTAGTCACACAGGGCATCTCTGAAACATTCCATAGCTGCTTTTATGACTTAGAGTGTCTATTTACTTTTACCTTAATCTTATCTGGCTAAATTTGAAGATGCAAAAGGAGACAGGGCAATGAAATGGCTGACAGGGTTCCATAGAGTCTATAAGTCAGCTCGCCTCCATGTTGGCAGCGGGTCATATAAGCAATTCCTTCCGCAACCCTTTTTGTATACAACTCTAGGGGAGAGGTTAGGAACTCTTCCAGACTGGAGGAGCCTCTAGGGCAGGAATTTGCAGCTGAATCTTTATGGTCTCTAGAAACCCTACTTCTACCCCGAGCAGACAGCCAGGAAACACAGTTGGGTTGTCCTTCATTTCTCCAGAAGCCACCTCACAGGAGAGTCAGCCATCAAAATAACAGTTAGGGCCTAGTGGACTTTCTCAGAGATTCCCGAGACTTCTAAGGCCATCTCCACAACCAGGGCCAGGTTCTTTCTGACCGCATGGTGATAGGAATCTTTAAGGTACAGTCAGCTGCTACAAAACATTATAGAAGGTGTATTTGACTTGATAAATGCTATTCCAAGGTCATTGTCCTAAGAAATCTGGACAGTTAAGAATTCCTTCTGTAGAGCCACGACAGGGGATTTCTCTTGCCCCTGTGGTCTCCCGCTTCCTTGCCTCAGACCATGACACTGGGAGTTTGAAGAGACTCAAGACTCTATTCATAAACAAACAAACAAAAGCAAACCGAGAATGATTCTGACGTAGTTGATCCACACTTCAGAAATGCTGTTCAGTTAACAACATGGCGAACTGTGATCCATCAACCACGCAGAAGACCTGAAACCACAATCCACTCATCGCTGGTGGCAGCCCCAAACAGAATTCGGAACAGCTCTTTGACATTTAAGGTGCGCCAGGTGTGTTGGGACTTTCAAAAATTCCCACCAGGTTCTACTGTGTAGTCTTGTCCATATACCAGTCTGTGAAATGACGAAGGTGGTGATGTCGAGATTTGGAATTCAGTTTGAGATTCAGTAGAGGTCATTAATAAAGAGAAGGATGCTAAGAAACCAATATTTCCCTGGCCACTTACTTCTTATTTATTTCTTATTTACTGAGTTTAAACTTTTAGCAACACTCCAGTTTAAAACTATATATATATATATATATATATATAACATATACATATATATACATACACACATATCCTAAAGTAGATAAGCATTCAATAATAAATTATCAGGATTTATTTAATTTATTTATATATTTTCTAAGCCTTTTTGTGCGACTTAAATTGTTCCTTCTATGAGTAAAGTAAAGCTACTCAATGTGGCCAGGTGAAGCAAAGACCAAATCTGTAAACTGCTAGGTCCCATTTGTTGGGTTAATACTGTTAACAAAGTAATTAGCCTCACCAAACAAGGCTAGTGTGGGCCAAGCAAAAGTCTTTTATAAAGGTTCAGTCTTGACCACTGTTCATAGGTTCATAGGTGGTTAAGACATGCTCGAGATTAAGCACAGCAGCAGGGACTTCCTCTTGTTACCCTCCCCACTCTTCTACCCAATAGGAGAAAATTGAGAAAGTCTACTCTCTGTTTATCTTTTTGAACCACATCTATTTTACCCTGTATCTCCTCCTGCAAGTCTATTACCTTGAATAAAGAATAGTATCTGTGTAATTTTCTGTAATTCTTTTCTTGCCTACACCTTCTTGTCACTTTGATCTCAGCTCTCAAGACATGCAACCTCTTTTCTGGGAGAAACATAAATGACTGATCAAAGTGTCCCTAGCAGAGGCCGAGTCCAGGTAGGGGAAACAGCCGCCTCTCCAGACATTATCTTTAACAATACAATTTGGCCTGAAATCAAATTGCTGCTGAACAAAAACAAAGGATATACTTTATATCAAGCTTTGATGTCTAAAAGGGATCAAATGACATGATTTGTTTGCATGCATGTGCAGATGAGCATTTTCAAAAACTGACAAACAATATCCAACCTAGAAAGTAAAAACAAATCACAGCTATTTTTAATTAAAACCAATCTCTCATTGCTTAAAAATATTTAAATTGCTAAGTGTTATTACAATATAATGAGAACATAATGGAGTAGCCAGGATCTACAATCAAAAGATACACTGCGAAATAAAACCTCTTGGACAGAAAAATAGAGTCCTAGTTAATGGACTTCACAGTGCTTCAAGCACAGAGATCTAAAAGGATCAGCAGTGTCTTCTTTCCATTTGAGCCCCCAAATTCTCCTCAGAATACTTTTCCTGCAGCTTTCGCCTGTCCTTTACACCTGATGAAATATATATATCATAATATATTTGCTATCTATATTATGATCATAAAGAATTATATATATATATAAATTATATGTTATATATATATATATTTAAAACATGTTTGAGGTATGTGAAAAAGGTACAAATTAATTTAGAATCAAAGCTACATTAGAGCAAAGTGTGGGTATGGATTAGATAATATTTCATTTGGCCTCCTAACACAAAACATGGAGAATCCTTTTCAGGAGCTGATGGCTAACAAAGCTTATCCACTTTTGAAAGAAGAATCTCCATAAAAAGTAGACTGTAGATATAACTTACATGGTATCCAACAAGCAAGACAATTTATAAACTTACCCCATTACATTTCACCTGAATAACATGTGTGAAAGAGAAGCATTAGACTCATGAAATGCTTAAAAACTTATAAAAATTTAGAAATTATATGAATTTTTGTCCTGCAAAATTAAAATCTAGTATAAATTTTATTTGGAATCTCCTTTTATTATTCAATTATATAAATGCTAATGTTGCTTAGTCTTAGATATGAAGTACATTTTTTATGTCCATTTTAAAATGGTTCTGTCCTATTGGCCATGTTTTCTTCACTTTTCTGATATGAACTTAGCTTCTCCTTCACTGGTCCCACTCACCGTTTTCTCCAGCTCTTGTTTGCTAGGGTTCTAGAGCATTTGCCTCTACAAAGACAAAAGGCATGTAATGAAGCTCACACTTTATACTGAATATTTTAACTTCATTTTGTGCTTGCTTACATATGTAGGTGTCTTGTGGGGTGTGAGTGTGTGTGTTTGTGTGTGTGTGTGTGTGTGCATGTCAGAAGTCAATATCAGGTGTCTTTCTTGATCACCTTTCCATTTTTGGGGACCTCAACCTCTTCAGTTGTCTAGATTGGCCACCCAGCTCCTGGATCTGCTGGTCTCTGCCTCCCCAGTGCTAGGATTATTGACAAGAACCTGGCTTTTCACATGGGCACTAGGAACCCAGATTCAGGATGAGTTTGCATTGTATATCACTCATTGACGAAGCCATCTCCCCAGCTCCTTAATCTTGCTTTTAAGTTGAGATTTCCATTTGTAAAATACCTATTTCATAAATAGCCTGCCTTGTTTTCAATCCATCATTACATTGGAATATAAAATCATGGTGTTTAAAAGATATTTTTTGTAAGAGTATCTAAAAGATAAAAATAAGTAACCCATGTAGCCAATGAAAACATCAGATACAGTTGGGGCAGTGGCCCTAATGGGAATTTTACAGTACAATCAGTTCATAAACAGCAGCAGGCAACCAAATGAAACCAACGCAGACAGACATTTGTCTCTGAAGTTAAGGCGAGGCTTACGGCTCAGTCTGGATTTACAGGAGTGAGGGCTCCAATCCTCTTATTCGGACTCTCTTAACCTAACAAGGACGTACAGAGAGTTCCCAAGTTCTGATGAAAAGTTGAAGAGTTGCCTGCAAGTTTGTATACTTTTTCCTGCAATAAAATGCATCTGGCAAAATAGCAAATCAAAACTATGTTTCTTTATACTTAGTGCATTTTGGTGTCAGATGGAGAAATATGTAAAAATAAAAAACTAATGCATATTGAAATTCTTTCTATTTCTGTTTTAATTCAAGAAGGAGGAGGGGGAGTAGGAATGAAAGAAAGGGACGGAGGGAGGGAGGGAGGGAGGGAGGGAGGAAGGAAGGAAGGAAGGAAGGAAGGAAGGAAGGAAGGAAGGAGTTTCCTAAAATGTGTTTCCTGGTTTAGAAATGTGTTTGTCAAGTTTTTTAGCCCAGAGCACATTTTTATGGCTGAGAACTAAGCCCCCTAAAGGCAGGGTTCCCCATGGGAGTGCTGACGCAGCCCTAACTACTGCAGCAGTCCTGTGAATGGCGCCAAAATTAGATCGGCTAGAGAGTCTTCTAAAAGTTTTTTTTTTTTTTTTTTTTTTTAGCCAGATAGTTTGATGCCAATATAAACATGGTTTAACCCATTATGTGCTAATTTGCAGAAACGCCATTAATAGAGAAAGAGGCACACCGTGCTGTGGTAACAGGAAATGTTCTTTCAAACTTCTTTTTGACTTTTAGTATGGCTTTAATCAATTCCATAAAGCACGGGGAGCAGTTAAAACTGAAGAGTGTTTTTGCTTGGAACTTAAGAAGGAGGTGCTTGGCTTTGCCAGGAAGATGGTTTGGGGATTGGGTTTGGGGGTGGGGTGGCAGTGGGGAATCCCTGCCAAGGCCTACAAGAACTCCATGGTTGTGTGTTACTGGGCATGTTTTAAGCTGTTCTGCAAAAGGAAGCGAAAGCATTTCAATAGATCCTGGCTTATTGTGTCCCTGGCTGTACCCGTGATAGCAGCATTCATTTCTCTGGCTTAAAAAAAAAAAAAAAAGATGTTTTGAGTAGAAGTTTAAGTGTGGAATCGCTCCCATTGAATCTGTTTAGGGTAAACCCGATTCCTTCTATGGATATGACTGCTGAGACTTTGAATCTTTTTCCTGTCCTCAGTCACTCCCGAAATCCCCTCCTAGACACCTGAAGGTGGGCACGGTAATCGCCCTCCTGATGGTTCTTTGACACAGAAAAGGCTGTTTGCATATTTTGATTTCAAAGCTATGGGCTACAGCAAAATTGAGCATAGGGAACTGGGGCACGCAAGGCTGTACCCTCACGGGGAGCACACAGCTACAGACCTTGCACTGTAAGGCAAGGCCACTAATAATAATTTGGCAAACTCCTATACAGTGCTTATTTTGTGCCAAGTTGTTCCATATTAGCCCCTTTGAGTCTTATGTAAAAACACAAACTTAGGAGGTAGGTATTATCTCTGCTTGCCAGATGAGGAAACCCGGGCCAAAAGAAAGAAAGTCAACCAAGTTAGTCATTATGGACCATGCAGCTAATGAGTGGCAGAGCCAAGATTTGATCCAGGTACCCTGGCTGCAGACGCCTTTCTTGTCCTCACTGTTTTACACTTGCTTTTCTATAACTGAGTTTGCATAAAGAGAGTCAAGACAAAATTGGACGCACGTGCAGAACTCAAATAGGCCTTATCAGGAGACAATTTTTATTTTTAAATATTTTTTTTAGATTTATTTATTTTCATTTTATCTGTAAGAGTGTTTTGCTGGCATATATGTCTGTGTACTTGTGTGACTGTTGCTCACAGAGGCCAGGACAAAGTGCTGAATCTCCTGTAACTGGAGTTACAGATGGTTGTGAGCTGCGCTGGTGCTGAGAATTGAACTCTGGTCCCCAGGAAGAGCAGCAAATGCTCTCAGCCACTGAACCTTCTCTCCAGCCTTAGGGGACAATTTTTAAAAGTTAAGAAATCTCTCCCCATTTGGTCTGCCGACCTCTAAGTGTGCATGGATTTCAACTGTGGGGACTCCAGACTGGATGGATTTTTCTCATGAAAATACACGCAGCTAGAGCAAGCACATGGGCTCAAGACACACATTCCTTCAAAACTCTCCCATCGAGCCCTTGTCACGCACCCAGCCACAGTCACGGCAATCTTTAAAATTTTAAATATTAACTGAGATGCTTCTAGACTTATGTTGGTCTGTACTTGAGGAGCCTAGTTGAATGTTTAGGAGACCCTTCCAACCTGCACTCCCTTCTGCAGGGACCACTCACCGTTTTTCAGCAATAACGACAACTCAAAGTCTCTCTGTCTCAATGAATGAGAGTCTTGTAGTAAAAGAAAAAAAAGTCTAAGGAAATGTCATGAAGATGGCACTGTAGTATATCATAGATTTGTAGAGTCAACCTACGTCTTGGCTCATGCAAGATTCAACCTACCTTTTAGCTCATGTACTTGTAAGTGAATTATGCATCCTGTGGCAGGTTCTTGCATCTTCCTTATCTTAGCTCCCTGCCAGTAAAATAGGGACAGCAATACTCTATGCCTCCAAAGGACATTTTGAACAGCAGACATCATATTTTCAACTGCTTCGAAGAGAGGTAAGTAGACTGGAAGCCCTTAATCAATGCTAGCTTTTGTTTTGTTTTCTCTTTCCTTCCAATGCTGGAATCAGAACCAAGGGCATTGCTTGCTACAAAAGTGCTTTACTGCTGAACCCAATCCTCAGTGCTAGTAACTATTATTGCTGACGTATGTCCAAGGTTTTTTGCCCAATATGGGCAGAGTTCTGGAAGAACACTTTGAACTGTAGTAATTGCTGATAATGTTTCCATACAGAGCATATGTAAAACTTGAGAAATAATTGATAAAATAATCGCATTCGCCCCTCTTCCTCATGATTATCTTTCATGGTCTAACATGACAACCGAGAGTTTGTCTTATTTTTATCTCTAAAATATTTAATAACCACTTAACTGGAGTTGTCATTGGCACTGAAGTTGGTTCCATGTCATTTGTTTGCGTCTGTTTGAAAACAACTAATGCTTGCCCTGCAGATTCCAGTGAATGTTTGTAAATGTATCAAGTGTCAAACAAAGTCCTATGCAAAGGGGGTGTGAGCTAGCTTGATTTCTTCTATCATCTTTTAGTTTGGAAAAGGCAACAAAAACCCAAAATAATTGCCCAGTTTAACCCCCCCCCCCCCGACCATACCTTCCTTCACTTCCTGCTTTTTGTCTTGATTTTCCAGCTCAGAGTCCTGGCCGATTTTGGGTTCCACCATCTCCTCATCTTCCTCATCCTCTAGAAAGAAGGAAGAGAAAAGCACAACATTTTCATCTTGAAATCAAAGTCTTTGACTGATGGTGGGAGGTAGACTAAAGGGCAAAGTTGCAGCCATTTAGGGCAACTTCTAAGCAAATCACTTCACAGAAAATGCCAGACAAATGTTCATGAATATATGAATAAATTATCTTCCAAATGGACCTCTTTGAAAGTCTCCCAACCTGCTGGGAAAACCGCACCAAGCAGGCACCTGTTATGGTCCCCCCCCCCCAGCCCCTGAGCACATGGGATGTCTTGAGATTGCCTCCTTGACCTCTGAAGCTTCCTTGGAGATGGCCCAGGAACAGGTCTGAAAACGTTTCCACCTGGAGCCCTTGCCAAGCAAGGGACACCTGCTGCCCAGATGACTCATTTCCAATTTCACTTTTGCCAAATCAATTTGCTTTTGACCTACAGGAAAGGGTTAAATATGGGTCTAACCCCAGGTCAAATGCCATTGGCAAGTAAACAACCAGAGATAGACCCCCAAAGTCAATGCCACTGGTCTGGGAGAAAACAACCCATCCCAAATGACATTTGTACATTTACAATAGTTCGTGCATTAATGTGGATTTAATGAGCACGAACAAATGGACCCAGTCAACTGCCTTGGCCAGATGTTACCATGCCCTTTCTGCTCTATGCAAATGTGGGTCTCTCCACCTGCCTCCCTCAGAGGAGTACTTGGGATCACTGGCCAAAACACAGGCGTTAGGAAACAAGGTGTTACAAGAAAGTCTAACTCACAGATCTAAAGTGATTTAAAAAAAAAAGGCTGAAGGCTATTTTCCTGGATTTTGAATATAGTATTACATTTTTAGTAGGTGGTTCATTACATTGGTTCAAGTGGAGTTTAAAGAAATCACTTCTCCCCTTCCCTTCTACACATTCATTCACTAAATGTTTACAGAATTTATGTAAGATCCCAGCTCCCTGGAACCTTCAAACCCCTAACAACAGATTCTAAGGACGTAGCAACACAGGTTTTTACTAAGCAGGGAGGAAATGCCTTATTAAGGAAGTCATGAGTCCATGGACTAGTTTAGGGAGCCTGTGTCTCCCCAGAAATGGCCACCATAAAAGGACCACATGGAGGTGACCTTTGGGAATTGAGGAACTGAGTTGTGCAAAGATCTAGGGGAAGTATGATGATAGCCCACACTTCTTTTTCGGTCTGTGGACTGAGAGGTTAAGGTCCAGATGCCTTTCTTTTTAGCTCTACTGAACCGAGACGAGGAGGTACGGTTCCGGCAGAGCTCTCATCTACACACTTGCATCCTCAAGTTCTCAAACCCGAAGGCATTTCGTCAGATGGCCCTGCATTAGTCATCCTTAAATGGTATCAATTTCTTGCCTTGATAGATAGAAAGGCTTTTACTTTAAACACTAGCTCTTAGAAGAGTTAAAAAGCCTATCATAATAGAAAGTCTCTGAGAGTTTATTGGAAAAATATTATTCTATAAGGTACTTGGCTATAAAAAGTTCTGTGATACAATGTGTTAGTATATGCATAGAAGAATGCAGGCAAGTCATACTCTGTGCAATTCCTTAAATAAAAAACCCTTCCCCTGAGAGTACGCTTTCAGTTTGTATTTTTTTTAAAGCACAGAAATGTGTCCTGTGTTTACAATATGCAAAATGCCATAACAGAGGACCATAAACAACAGAGAACAATTTTGAAAGGGCCTGTCTTTTTAAAGTGGCTATGAACCATTTGTAGATATTAATTTTTAGTGACCACAAAGTTCCTTGTCTATCAGCCCTTTAAAGACATAAAGTAAGCTTTTCAGTGGACTGGTCGAGGAGATAACGCACAAGAGGCTGCTTTGTGTCTCTGAATACTGATATGTTTGCCTTGCTCAGCAAAGAGAGTGTATTTTCTTAAAACTCTGGTTTCCTTTTTGGTACACTTGGAATAACTTCTGCTGAGACCATTTTCAAAACAGTTCAATAACTTTAAAGAAAGAAATTTATGTAGACCCTCTGCAGACTACTGATATATGACTTGGCCTCTCATTCATACCCAGTTACATTTCCTTGGAGATTGGAGAGGGAAAAAACCCTTACCACCCATGTATGATTTCCTATAGCCAGGCCCACATACGAAATTAAAACTAGTGGCAGAAGCTAATTACCTGTCAGTCTGAGGGGCTCACTTCATACACTGGCATCTTTAGACACATGATTTTATTTAGCTCCATGTTCTGCCACCTCCAGTTGCCACCTTCATTTCCCTGGTCAGAAAACTCACTGTCCACTACTGTCCTCCTTTCTGGAGACTTTCTAAAGGGCTTGGAAGTGATGGTATTTATACAGCAACCACACATGACATGCCCAACACAGGACTGCCCTGTGTCTGAGCTCTATAGGAGTTAGTTTCCTCTGCTAATCCTTCATGCAGATAAGGCCAGGGCAGCCAATTTTAACATGCCACAGTCTTTACCTGACTTGCCCTTCTAGCCTTACAGAGTCAGACTATTAGTGGAAGAAGATTTATCACTGTTTGGCAATATTATACCACAACCTCCAGTGTAGTGCCTAGAGAACTCTCTGTTGGTGACAGGTGGGACGGTGTGTGTGTGTGTGTGTGTGTGTGTGTGTGTGTGTGTGTGTTTCTCCCTGAAGCCAGAAGGGAGACAGGGTAAAAGCAGGGCCTTGGCAGACTAGATGGTCCCACCTCACACTTTGTCTTTGGGCCCTGGGAGCGAAAGTGGAGCAGACAACTAGAATATATTTAGGGTATTATGGAGTTAGCGTTAGTGCCCAATATGCTGGCTAGATTGTTCCTGAGGACCCATGTCTGGATTCTCTTGGTCAATGGCCCTTTTACAGACTGTTCCTTCCGCCTCCTGTTGATTCTATAAGTACCAGATTTCCTTCTAGTAAATTCCACCAGAGGTGGTGTCAGCACTAGATTTCCTTCTAGAGAATCCCCCTGGACCTGAGCCTGCTGCCTGCAACCAGAGCCCTCGGAACACAAGACAGCCCTCTGTTTTACTGGGCCTGCAGGCTGTTGCTTTCCCAGCCCTCCCGAGACCTGCAAAGCCTGGGGGTAAGACCGGCTGAGGGCCTGGCCACAGCGCTTGCTTTTTGGTTGTTGCTTTTCATGAGAGGGCTGTTGGTTCCTCCATCTGCCACCTCAGGGAGACAGCTAGTCTGGGTCAGGTGGAAAATGGAGGGAGAGAGCACTGAGGGCCATGTCACTCCATCCTGGTCTCCAAAGGGCATCCTGTTGCTGCCCAGAGTGGGAGGCCCAAAGCAATTACCACAGGACTTTGAAGTGAACAGGTCAATGGCCGTCCGATCACTTTATACACCCCTAAGAAAAGCGATTGCTGTTTTGCTATTTAAACTGCATTACATCATCCATTCTAATGTGAAAAGTTGTGAATGCTGGAATTAATAAAAGAATTTGTGGCTCATGAAATCAGTAGGAACTGCTTCCAGAAAGAAAAAGAGATGGCAAAGATACCAAGAGAACTCTAGTTACTAAGGAGCCTTTGACAGCACATGGAGAGGTAGGAAGGAATGCTGTTCATTTTGTCTTTTCATTGTTTTCTTTTTTATTAATTAAATCTGTTCAGTTTAGTATATATTTCACATATATATGATATATACTGATTATTTCCCCTCCCACCTTTCATAACTAACCTTCCCATTCTTCTAAACCCCTTTCTTACAATTTTTTTCAACATTCCCATTTTTTTTTTTTTTTGGTTTGTTTTGTGACCCTCTGACTTGAAGCAGAGCCATCTGTGTGACCAGGCATTTGAAGCTCCGTTGGAATAATTCTGGACTCGGCAGTCAATTCTCAACTGAAGACAATGACTCCGCATCTCCCAGAGCCTATCATAGGCAGTCATTAGGAGTAAGGGGTAGGGACCCATGGCTTCTGCCTTTGTCTGTCACTGAGAGTTGACAGGGCCAGTCTTGTGAAGGCTCACTGAAAGCAACTGCCATGAGCTCACGATTGTGATTGGTGTGTCATGTCCAGATGACAGCACTTTGTGGTTCTAGCCTTCTCTTCCAGCTCTTTCATTCTTCCTAGCTCCTCTTCCTGAGTTTTAGAGATAGGATATGAAAGTCTTTCTTCGGGTCTTAGCATCTTGGGCAGCTATGAGTTGTTGAAGGAGCTGCGGGCCTCTTCCCACAGTCTGGCTCCCAGCCGCCTGGATAGCTTATACCCGAAATAACAACACACAAACTGTATACATTTAAACACTGCTTGGCCCATTAGTTTCAGTTTCTTAACTCATTTCTAATAATCTGTGTTGCACCACAAGGTGCACTTACCAGGAAGATTCTAGCCTACGTGCATCCTGGGTCAGAGCTTCATCACATCTGCCTCAGAGAGAAGAGCTATCCAGTCTGAGCTCACTTCCTCTTCCTCCCAGCATTCTGTTCTGTTTACTCCACCCACCTATGTTCTAACCTATAAAATGGGCCAAGGCAGTTTCTTTATTAGCCAATGACCTTCCTCCATCAATGAGTCTTTCTGTACTTACATTTATTCACTGCAAGGAGCAGTTTCTTTGTTAAAGCTGATAGAGGATTTTTTTCTATATGCATACATATAGATATTTAGAAGGTGCTTTAGTGCTATGTCAATTAAACTAAACAACAGTAGTAAGTTCCCTCACCGACCTATGACCTCTCTGTTATCATTGATGGGACTATCACAGTAACAGTCATGGACTCTCTCCTGTGAAGCTGACCTTGTAACCAATCAGAAAGCAATTGGTTATGGCACATGTGGGCATATATGTTGCCTGGAAGATTGGATTTACAGATCATAGGGTTCACAGCTAGACGTGATAAAGATTTCCTAAATGTATGTATAGAATATGAACCATTTTTAGTCCTCATAACCCTTGCTTGGCCCCTCCCTCTCCAGCTGAAATCCTTCTTCTTCCCAACAATCCCCCTTCATACTTTGATGTTCTTTAAAAAGATACCAATGAAGCTCTCATGGCTTTCTGGGACAGCTTGACTCCCATGAGCAGGCTTTTTTCCTAGCCAGCCCTGTAGAGCAACAGGATGCTTTAAAAATAGGTGATACCTTCTGATTTTAACATTACAGAGGCAAAATGAAAGCTGGAAGGCAGTAGGTGAGACCAAGTCAGAGGACAAGCAGAAGACTGGCTGTAGCCAGACTGAACCCCAGAGGATGAGGCCTTGACCCCAGCTGGCTGGCTGGCCGAGGGGAGGCGCTAACCTGAGCCGTGAGTCGCCCCATGTATTTGTGCAGTGGATAGATGGTGAAGGCTCTTGCACAGAGCGCACTAGAGGCGTCCCGTCTGTGGACCAACACTGTATACAGCTTGCCAACTTCACCCAAAGTCTGAAGAGAGCCACCCTTCTAATCCATGTCACAGCGGCCAAAATAAAGTATAACATGCACCACTGAATGCTTGCACAGACCGAGCGGAGCACCGTGAGCTCTAAAATATGCGGGAAAGACAGATTTTGTGGGGTTTTCAGTAAGAACTTTGTTAAATATACTACATGCTAATATTGGAAAAACCTTCATTTTCTGGACTAGAAAAATTTGGCCAGAGGAAAGAAAACATACATTTCTCATCACACAGAGCACCCCTGTTAACACTCCTGGCCACATCAGTTCTCTCCTAAGGCTCTAACATGACACTACTTGGAAACTTTGCTTCCTGTCACCCAAGACATTGCAAATGAGAGGAAATGAAAGAAAATATTCAAATGGAGGTGAGGCCAGAAGAGAGTGCTTTAGTGGGTGTTTCTGGAACATATAATTGTGCTGATACATGCTATGTGCAGTGAATACATTGTGGGGGAGAATAGATGGGATCAATCAGTGTACATGGGGAGCAAAGCATTGTTCAGAAACAGCCCTTCTGGGAATAACATTTACATACAATGTTTGCATCTAGGAGGGGCCGGCTGATTTTTGTTTTCATCAGTTTTCAGCTTTAAACATCTTCAACAGTTCCCTATTAGCTCAGCACTTAAGGTCCATTGTTATAAGACTCCAATAGAATTCTTCTTTGTCTCTCAAATCAGAATAGTTCTGTGTGGAATAGACCAAGTATGTTGTTGGTACACCCACTCTTCAGCCTCTCTTACCCTCCCCTCTCATCAGTCTTCAACTGTCTAGTCCTGGCCTAGGTCTTGTTATGTTAGTCCACCTGGCCTCAAACCCACAGAGATCTCCCTGCCTCTGCCTTCTCAGTACTGATATTAAAGGTGAGAGCCATCATGCCTCTGTCCCCTCTTTTTAGTCTCTCATGTTTTCTTATCTTTTCTCTTCTCCCTTCCTTTCTCCCCTCCCTTCCTCCCTCTCCTCCATTTCCCTCTCTTCCCCTTCTCTTCCTTCCCAACTCGTTTATCCTCTCCCCTCCCCTCCTCCATTTCCTTCCTTCTCTTCCCCTCCCCTCCTCTGCTCTCTTGTCCCCTATCCCCTTCTTCTTCTCCTCCCTCTCCTCCACTCCTTCTTTCTCCTCTTCTCCTCTCCTCTCCTTTCCTCTTCTTTCCTTGTCTCTTCTTTCTCCTCTTCATTCAGTCAGTCTTCTCTTTTGCCAAGTGGGCTGAACCAGCCCAACTCCGGAAAGTGTCATTGTCAATGTACTCTGTGTGGAGAGGACCTGCTTGAGTTGTGTAGGAATCTGTAAGGCTTTTCTTGGTAGTCCTGTCACACACGCACACACACACACACACACACACACACACACCAAAAGCAATTGAAAATGTAATTTCTAGCTTCTTGGAAAGGAAGAAGTACACATACTTTCTCTCTAGACTTAAATCCCTTTTCTGCTTCCTATTGTTTTTGGGCAGTTCTATAATTTGTGTCATCCACTAGGTTTTGAAGAGATGCAGACCTGCAGTCCCCTTCAGAGGGAGACTTGTTGATGAGAATTAAGCTAGAGTAGAAGGAGCAGAGAGAATACAGTCCTTAACTTTCAACAGTGACTGTAGGTGTGGCCCAAAGGAAGGCAAACATCATGATCTCCAGGCACTAACTGTTTTTGTGTTGTGTTGAATCATGAAATCACAGTAAAAGAGTAGAAAGTATTTATACACATTGTTTCCCAGCAAAGATCCTGTTTCTATGGAGAAAGTGGTACCTTTTGCCCTGAGAATCCTAATCACCACTAACCTGGTTTCCAGATCAGTTCCCACACCAATGGCCCCTGCAGGCCACCCCGTTATCTTATGTTCTCCAGCATTTAGTAATTATTTCTATAGTTACTATGTAGTAATTGAGAACAGAACTGATTTCTATAGTTCTGAGTTTTCTCCTCCCTCAGATTCTAATTTTTAGAGTAGTATCTCTTGCTCATATCTGTATGCCCAAACATGAGTGTTGATTAAGTTCGTTGGTTTATATTAGATCCCGGTGAGTTCTAGTTTCCCCAAACTGTTCTAAAAAATGACTTTCTCATCTTCCCCACTTTCAAAATGGCATAGCACAGTCCCTTTTCTTGGTTGTTGGTCTCACTATTGACAACAACTCTCTTCTAAACTCATTGAGAGAATGACTACTCCCATTGGAAAAGTCATCATTGTCTCCCTTCCTATCTTAGTTCCTGGTCACTAGATATTTCCTGACCACCTTCCATGTGTTCAGCTCAGTCCCAGCTATTGTTCTTCTAAACAATAACAACAACAACAAAATCAGTGGCTATAAACTTATAGGACGAAATACACCGAGTTCTGTGGTAAATGTTTTATATCACTTAACCTGTTTAATCTTCATAACTCAGTAAGGCTGCCACGCTTAGCTTTCTGTACACACGAGCACACCGGGGCTTAGAAAGGCAAGAAGATCCAGCTGGGCTCAATAAGCTAGAGGAAGCAGCAGAGCCAAGACTCAAACCCATATTTTTCCAACACCCAGTCTCCTTCAATTTGCTAGTAAATTGTACCAAACAGTATAAAGAGGAAGGGAGAACTGTAACTGACATTTGTGGCTTTGACCACCCAGAAGTCACTCCCCTACTTCCTGGGATAACAGCCCCTCCATTCTTCAGCGGACACATGCTTCTTGCTTCCAGCCAAGTCAGTCCTCCCTAAGATTCCTGGGAAGACTGTGAATCTCTAGCTGTGGCCAGTGAGGCTGGGTCTCAAAATTTGGGCTTTTTATACTATAGTGGAGGGACCCATAAATTTGAATATTTCAGAGGAGGCTGGATATACTGTTAATAACTAAGCTGTGGTAACAGGTATGCTTGAAGACTGTCTGGACAAACTGGAACTTGTGGTTACTGCATACACCAGGAAGGCAAATATCTCTCCTTCTCCAGATTAATCAACGGTCTTGGGAAATTCAAGATGTGTTACCCCTACATAAAAGAAGTAAACTATTCTTTCCTATTGGAGTGGGTTATGATTCTAGGTAATACAGTACTCCCAGCCACCCTAACCCTAAGAAAACAGACTCTCCCCTTCTTGGGCTGATGTTGTGCCTATAGCAAAACCACATTGCCCTGACTTCCCTAGGTGGAGCTTGAGGAAGAAGGAAGAAATAAAGCAAGCCAGACCCAGAGATGTGCAATGATAAGTCTGGAACCCCACAATGATGGTTACTATTGACTGTCAATTTAACAGCATCCAGAGTCACCTAAAAAGCCAACCTCTGGGCATACCTATAAGGGAATGTCTAGATTGGATTATGTGAGGTGAGAAGACTCACCCTAAGTGTGGGTGGGCTTTCAATGGTTTAGATTCTGGGCCGAATAAAAAGGAGAAACAGTAAGGAGCATGAGCGCTCATCTCCCCTGTTTTCTGACTGTCGATGAAGGATGTCCAGCTGCTTCGGGCTGTTGGTACCACTTCTGTGTCATGATGGAACACACTCCCAAACTGTGAGTCAAAATAACCCTTGCCTTTTTGAGAATTTTATCTTCAGGTGTTTGATCACAGCAATGAGAGAAATGCATAACACACACGGTGTCTTCTACCCAGGAGAACTGCCCCCTTCCATCCTAAATGACAGAGCAGCTCAGCTCACTGCACTGCACCCACCCTGGTTTTGAAAATGAACATGTGCAAGTATGTATGTGTGAGCGCACGAGTGTGGATGCGTGCATGCTGCAGCACACGTTGAAGGTTAGAGGACAGTGTTGGGAATTAGGCCTCTCTTTTCATCATGGGTCCCAGAGAAACTCCAACCATTAAGTTTGTGCAGCACAGGTTTCATCCTCCACGCCATCCCATCCACTCCTAGGTTTCTCTTCATAGTTAGATTCTTTAACCTGCTAAGCCCCACACCCCAAATCCAGATTTTTCTTTTCAATTTTCTAACATTGTTCACTGCCTGGATTATGTGCTTTTTTAATATGTCTACTCCTTGTCTCTCTCAGCAACAGAATAAGAATCCCACAGTGGCAGGGACCGTGTCTCCTTTTCATTACATTCACAGTATCTGGGAAAGACCTGGGTTGTAGGAGGTTGGCAGGCTGGATTGTGGAAACCAAACCTCCACAGACTGGTTCTTTGAGAAAGCAATCATCTATGTCTTTTGATTTTGAATCCTCCACAGCATAGAGAGGACTTTTCAATATCTTTCTCTGAATTTTATTCAAGAATTTTCTCATTTTATTCAAGCCCAGCCCTCAGACCAGGGGAAATGACACATTTTCCATCTGAGAACTTATCACTCTCTATCCCAGTTTGATTCTAAGCAAAGATCATTAGCAGGTTTGTTTGTTTTGATCCTGGCATTAGCAGGTCTATTTTGGGCTAAGTCATTTCCCCTAGTTTTAACTTCATGTTTTCCCATTGGCTCACACAGGAAGTCCCTTGTCTGTCAATGTAATAATTTTCTATTTAATTATAAAAGAAGAAACTATCAATCTGAGAGTATTAAGCAAGTATTTGTCTGATGCGAAAACCTGATTTCCAGTTCCTTGGACTAAGTACAACTCTCAGTTGTGGTCAAATTTGCAGGTTTCAAAGCGCCCCTTGTTTTCACTTTCTGGTCAGTCTAGACGTGTGTTCCACAGTACAGGGAAGCTGCAGACAGTGAGCGGAAGGAAGACGTGAAGAGGAAATAATTGGTGGTCCTAATGCCAGCATAAATACCAGGATGAGTAAGGCGCTACACCTTTGCTACTGGATCTCTTCCGCTCTGCTGAGAAGCAGCAGAAAGCAGCCCTGCCTCAGTTGATATGGAGAGGTTTTAAGGATCTCTGGGTAATCAGCTCAGGAGGACAGTGTCCATGTGGCTAGTCATCCCCACTCCCCGCAGATAGCACAGGGAAGCCGGGTCTTATTCATTACCTTATTGTGATAAGGAAGAGGTAACTTTCAGAACTTCTCCAGTGTCTGCTTTCTCATCTGAACACAAGAGCTGTCCCATGAAACAAAGCAACAGAGGATCTGGCAATGCTTTGTCGCTAGCAAAGGGCGAAGTGGGCATTAAAGGTGAGGTGAGAGGATCATAATTGTGTTTGCTGGCTGTTCTGTGGCTTACCTAGCACAGCATCCTGGGCTGGGAGATGGCTCAGGGATTGAGAGCAATGGCTATTCTTCCAAAGGTCCTGAGTTCAATCCCCAGCAACCACATGGTGGCTCATAACCATCTGTAATGAGATCTGGTGACCTTCTCTGGTCTGCAGACATGCATGCAGGCAGAACACTGTGTCCATATAAATACATAATAAATAAATAAATCTTTTAAAAAGTTGTGCAAGAGAAAAGAAAAAAGAAATATTCTAGTTGGTAATCCCAGTAGAAACAAAGAACCGGGACATTCTCCAGAGGCAGCTGTGGCTGGACTGCTGCAGCCTGGAGGATCAGGAAAACAGAGCAGACAGCGCAGTTCGCGTCTGCACTGACTTAAGAGGGCATGGCTCTTCCACACTGCAATCTTAAAATCGCTAAAGATTTTATCACCATCTTACTTCTTTCTCTGGGAGCAAGCAAATTAATTGACATACTGAGATCTGTGACTTAGGAGCGGAGCAAGGAAGGGGCCGGCTGGAGGGACACCACCCCCTTCTTGCAGGTTAAGGCGTCATTTTTGTTGAAGTGCTCATTGTACAAGGAAAGATGGGACATGCGATCACACTGCCTAAAACGGTATTTTCCCGTTTTTTACACTGCTTAGTCTGTCACATAAGGTCTTTTGTGATCAAACTTTTGACTAGTTTGTTAGTTGCATATTGCATAATTTTTCCTAATGCAGGATGTAGTTGAACAATCTAATCTTCACGTGGTTGCTCCGTGGAGGCACTGTTAGGATGCTGAGGAGCATTTGCACCTCACGTGTGCAGCACAGTCAAGCTTGCCCTGGGCATGCGCATGGGTGAGTCAGTCCTGAGGTTGGGAGAACTAGCTTTGCCCCTCGCCTGTGCAGTTTAGGAGAGCTGGTCCCAACGGTGTGAGAGTGGTCCCACCCCCCACCACCATGGCAAAGCTAGAGAGCTGGCCTGGTGGTGTGGAAATAGGAGAGCACGCGGATTGACCAACTTAACTCCGTCCAGGCCCAGATCCAGGGCTTTGATTTGGCCCACCCCAATATCTAGCTGGAGAGGGGAAAAGCACTGGCCCTGTACAACCCCAGATGCAAGATGCCCAGGACACAGGATCTTAGAGGAGTCAAGGCATGGCTCCATTGTTGAGGTCTAGCGGAATCCAGAGGCCTCAGGCCAGACCAGTGACTCACTGTATGCAACCTTCTCAAGCAAAGCTGTTTGTGCAAAAGGGCAGACTGTGTCACACACAACGACACACCACAGCTTCCACTGCGAGATGGTTCTTGTTTTTTATCTTTAGTTTTCATTTTTAGTTTTTAATTTGTAATTCTTTTAATTTTTTTTTTTTTTTGTGGATGAGGTTGTTAGGGCAGAGGGCAGATAAGGAGGTACAGGGAGATGAGGTGGGGTTGGGATGAATGATAAGAAATTGACAATAAAAAAGAGGCATTTTTATTGAAGTCTGAGATCTACCAGAAATGTCCTCGCTATGGCAGAACTCCACAAGCCAGTAGATTAGATTTCTGTTTAATGCTTTTACTCTCACTTTTTCTTTTTTATATTATTATTAATGAAATTTACTCATTTATTTTATGTCCCAACTGAAGTTTTCCTTCCCTTCTCTCATTCCCTCCTCTCCTTCCCACCACCCCCAATCCACTCCTCTGCTTCTGTTCAGAAAGAGGCAGCCCTCTCACAGGTGTCAACCAAGCATGGCATAGCAATCAAGTTGAAGTAGCACAAGCTCCTCCCCTGGTACTAAGGATGGGTGAGGTTACCCAGTGTGAGGAGTAGGTTACTGGATGCCAACCAAAGCATTAGGGAGAGGCCGTGATCTCTGAAAGAACTCCTTTCCCTCTTCTTTCTCACCTGCCTTGGCTTGATTGAGGTCTCTCTGTGTCCCCATGAGCACTGTCACAGTTTCTAATCGTCTTCCTTGTCTCAGCCTTGCCGGCAATGTGCAGAAGAGCTGCCAAGAGTTCCCGCTTCTGCAGTTCTGCCAGTGTCTCTCCGTCGTGGATGCCGCTCAACACCCGAAGCCTGCATATGTGGCTCTAATTCTCACCTCATCGTATACTGTATGTGGTACTTTCTCTCAATTGCCCGTCATCCTCCTTGATCTCCACATGGTTGCTCAACCCTGTTGTGTCTTTATGCAGTTTGCCTGCGCAGAGTGTTCCTGCTCACTTTTGTGTCTTGCTGACTTATTCATGCTTCAAAGCATAGTTCCATGACTTGATTTTACTTCCCATGGACCACTTTCCTTGCCCCTTCAGTTTGATGTGGTGAGTGTCCTTCCTCTAGATAGAGCAGTGCAACCATTTCTCCTTCATGGTTGATGACTATGAGTTCATTGACACAGTGCTCTAAACTCCTAAAAGAGGTGTGTGTGTGTGTGTGTGTGTGTGTAATACGTGAAGCATGGAGAGAGTCGATTACTGTTTCTTCACATTAAATTAACAAGAAGCTACTTTGAGTTACGTGGCGCATTTGGGACAGAGTCCACATCATTTCTCAGTCTATCCTGAATATGATTTATGCTCAGATTCTCTATGTGAATCTTGACGGAACTAGAGAATGTCTAAAGGTATTTGTATTCAAGTCACACAAGAGGGTGCTCGTATTAACCTCTTGGCATGACACGAGACATAGATTTCCTAATCATTTTTTCCAGAGATTCCCAGAAGAAAGCTACTAGGGCCTTCTGAGAAGTGACGGCGTATTTGAAACCCCCGGGGATGCCTTTATGGTTCCGCTTTTTGGCCTCTAAG
The DNA here is from genome assembly GCF_014885135.2 of Alexandromys fortis. Taxonomy (NCBI): domain Eukaryota; kingdom Metazoa; phylum Chordata; class Mammalia; order Rodentia; family Cricetidae; genus Alexandromys; species Alexandromys fortis. Next base: position 766,018 of record NW_026068100.1, read on the forward strand.
CAAACGCGAGATTGATTGTATCTGGTGATGATGTCTATGGCGACATTGGGGGTGGTCACTACTGCAGTATGGTTGATAGGAGCACCAAGGTGCTGCTAAATACAAGACGGCACCCCACGGCAGAGACTTGATCAGAACAAACACCTACAATGCCGAGACTCGGAACCCCCATCCCCCAGTCTCTGAAGATACACTTTTGCTGCTGTGGTGACATGAGTGACTCTCAGCCAGTATTTCCTTGGTCTGGTGACGGTTACTATGGTGGTGGTGTTCCCTGTGGGTATGAATGTGACACAAAGACCAAGGCTTTTAAAACGGCTCTACTCTGTATTCCTATGGATTAAGCACTTGACTCCTTTCCAGCTGTGTGTCATTTCTTATAAATCTTGTGATCAGCAAAAGCATTTTACTGCTCCCTATGAACTCACTGGATCCTGGCTGCTGCCTCTCAACGAAGGCTGCAGGCTGTAGCCATCAGCTATCCTACATCAGACACCACCAGCTTATATGCGATAGTAGGCGGGAGACTACCCAATGTCTGCAGGGTCAGGCTTTCTTCCACAGAGAGACGGGTCTTTAGCCACAAAGTCGACATTCACGAAAATGAACAACTCAAATCCAGAGACAGCAAATAAGGAGTAGCTGAATCAGAGTGTGGAGAGCTTGACCAACTTTTGTTCTTATCTGAGGTATTCCTAGCTCTAGGGCCAGTTATAGACTGTGAAGAGACGGAGGGTTGTGGGGACAGGTAGACTGCCTTCGGGATTTACTTCCTAACGTGTTAGGCTTCACAAGGATGCAACTGATCCTGAGCCCCTCGGGCACAACTTACAACTCCCTGTGATGTGCAAAACATACTCCAGAATGCTCCAGTGAAAACCGGTGAACTTGTAGTAGTATTTTATTCATAATATTTTAACATTTCATAGTATGCTGGAGTTTCAACAATATACCCAGGACTCCGTAGCAATCAGCAGAAACAAAATGTTTCATAGAAGTGATGGTTGGGAATGGAATGGTTGACTTATATGTGAAATAAACCAGCCTTTTAATTGTTCCGTGTAGCTCCAATAGCTAGCTCATGAAGTATTCTGAGCACCTACTGTGAACACTGAAGTAGATATCAAAGGTCATAATTTTGCTGGAAGTCAGGAAATAAACACTGAGTACTACATTCTTTTGACTTATCAGCTGCATGTGCCTGTACTGTGTGTAGACTGGTCCCCCGGACAGACTGCACGGGAACACAGCCACCTACCATGGGATGGAACTGGACTGATGCTGAAGATACTCCTGTTACAGGTTGTCAGTCACATCAAAGGGAAGCCCCTCCTTTGTGCTGAGAGTCAGAAAAGCATATTTCAATTCAAATACAGTAACGCTTTTTAAATGGGAGGTGCTTTTATCGCAAATCTTCTAACCTTGGTTGAGTAAAAAATTAGGCATTCCATGTTCTTTCCGCTCTGATTTGAGATCTCCTAAATAGAAAATGTCACGTAGGATGGAGGTGGATTTAAGGGCAAATCCTCATCTATATTAAGCGTGAACAGAGAACTTCCAGAGGCTATATTCACAGTCATGGCACATAATTAGAAACTTGAAGAAACTCTTTTACTAAATTGAGCCCTATTCCTTTCATATAAACTCATCCTGTCTCAGTGTCTTAGGAGAGCTGGTCAATATTTCCCTTGGTGAACCTTTTCATCTAACTTTGCTTTCAAAATCCGTGACAAGACACATGTTCCTTTTTAATTTCCAATCTTCCCAAACTGGATAATTAAAATACTTTGTAAAGGAACAAATAACAAGTTGTGTATTTTTATGACTGACTGTGTGACACTTTGATAGCTGTACACACAATGGAGCAATTAAAGTAAGTTAACTCATATGTCTATAGACTCACAACTATCAGCATGAAAGACCAGAAGGCACAACCATGCTGAATCTCTAAAGCATTTCCGAGTTTCCCACTCCCCGTTGCCTTATTCCCTTATTATAGACTGGTAACAGTTTGGGAATTATATCTCGCCTTGGGAAAACATGCTGTATAGTATTTACCAATAGGCAAAGACATTTAAAAAGACTGCAAAGGAAACAATCACACATTATATTTCAATTATTTTCTTGCATTTTATTTGTTTGTTTGTGTGTGTGTGTGTGTGTTTGATGTGCACACTGTGGAACACATATGGAGGCCAGAGGACAACTTACTGGAGACGGTTTTGTCCTTCTACCATGTGGATATCTGAGACTGAACTCAGGTAGTCAGGCTCAGTAGTCAGTGCCTTTCCCCACTGAGCCATCCTACCAGCCTCCACTCATCTATCTTTAATGGGAAGACGACTCATATAAAGTTAATGTTTTAAGGATGAAAATGTTCTTACAATATTTTGTTCTTATTTCTCAACACTTTTACTGCCTGATCAAAATAAAAGTGTTGAGTAGTCGAAGACCAAAGAATATTTCCCAAACCCAGTCTCGGACAGTCCCACAGGCCTCTCTGCGGTGGCAGAAAAATGCTTTCTGTGCTGTCTGATGTTCCACGCACAGCTCCCGAGTGTTGGAAACCAGGCTAGTGCAAGGCCAATAGGTGATGTGAAGTATTAGTCTAAAGAGGAGTGTGGAGAGATGGCTCAGTTTTAATAGCAGTACTGTTCTTGTGCATGGCCTAAGTTTGGTTCCCAACACTCACAACTGCCTGTCACAGGGTCCAATACCTGTGGCCTCCACAGAAACCTGTGCTGCTTCTCTCTCTCTCTCTCTCTCTCTCTCTCTCTCTCTCTCTCTCTCTCTCTCTCTCTCTCTCNNCTCTCTCTCTCTCTCTCTCTCTCTCTCTCTCTCTCTCTCACACACACACACACACACACACTAAAAATAAAAATCTTAAATTTATTGGATCACAGAGTCTACCTCATGAAGTCAGAAATAAATAAACTTTAAAGAACATTTAAATAATGAAATCATTTTTCTCTAAAAGGACAATGCTTTTGAGTACACAACTCCCTCCTTTAGAAACCAGAGAACCCACCCAGTTCTCCGTGCCCTGGCCCCATGGCTGTCTTAGATTCCTGCTTACTTTCAGAGTCCCCAGCATTGTTGGCAGCACAGTGAAAGAGTGATGGTAGGGGCCTGGGAACCCCTTTCCTCCCCAATACCCCACGTTAATAAGATCTCTGTCGCTTTCAAGACAGTTAAGGCCGTGTGGCCAAAGTGTTGAACCAAGGTGTTTGTGCCTGCATAGAATTAAGTCACAAGTAAAGCACTTATTCCCGACAGCAGATTTATAATGGGGAAAATCTCAGTGGGAACTAAGAGCCAGAGACCCCAGCCACAGGCTTTTCATAAACTTTGCCTTGATTTAGTGACTCAAGCAAGCAGCAAGCAAGGCAGACTGCGGAGGTAATCCTATCATCTTTGCTCCAAGCAGCACTGTTCCAGCTCTGTTCCGTCTCTTTGGCTTCCTCACGCTGCTAACATGAATTCAAATCATGTGTGTTTAAAGTTAAAGTCTGTGATTGACAGTTCTTTAAAGTCAGTCCACACTGAAGATTACTCTAGATATCTATCAGTTATTACTACAAGCACAGTATGATATTCAATACCTACAGTGAAAATTGTTTTTAACAGTGTAATGTCTGATCTGTTTTGAAAGAGATTTTGAAATAAAGAACTAACCATAACCAGGTGGGGGAAACCCAAAATTGCCCACCCTCTCTCACGTAGGTGAAAAGCACTGGAGAGAGAAAATAAAACGTGTGGTGGAGGCACTTCCACTGCCATAAAAGAGCAACATTTATTTTTGTAGCATCTGTTTTCACAAGGAAAAAAGGACTTATGAAAAGGAAGAAATTTTATTTCTAAAAGATACAAGAGTCTCAGTAAAAACTGCAGTTGGCTAAGAGATAAGCGAGAAGACAGATTTGGCCGTCTGGTTTGTGTGGTGTTCCCCTGGAGACAGCTAGCCACACAGGCAACACATAACGAGCGTTTAGTGAGTGGACACGCGGGCGTGTCAAGACACTGACTGGCCACTGCTCTATCACCATGTGCAATGAAGGCCTTCAGCTACTTTGTCCAGCCAAAGCCTGGGCGGGAGCCTCCAGAAGCCTTTCAGTCTGGGTGCTGCGGACTTGGCTGGCCATGCATGCTGTGAGGGTCTGACCATGACCCAGCAGCCCTTAAGCTCACGCTGAACTCAGCAGCAGTAATGCCACATCAAGTCCTGAAATGAAAGAAAGTGGGGACAAAAGACAATGGAAACCATGAAAAACAAAAACAAAAACAAAAAAGGACAGAGAAAGGTCATGAGGTCATGAAAACGCTTTTCTCTTAAGCATAATGTATAGCACCTATAAATTTATGTCTCTAGTTACACAAAAAAGGGTTCTCCCTCTCTCTCTCTCTCTCTCTCTCTCTCTCTCTCTCTCTCTCTCTCTCTCTCTCTGTGTGTGTCTGTGTGTGTGTGTATTTCTTTCTTTTTTTGGACAGTTACAGTAATAACATAGCGATGCTTTCAAACTACCGTGTAAGAGCACCGGGCAGGGTCACTGACCCTGTGGGCTTGCTGAGGATTTCAGTTAGAACCTTTGTGTGAGGAAGTAGAAGGAGGTGACTTTGGTTTTGCCAGTAACAGGGATAAAGGAAATGGGAGGGGCCTGTGGGGATGTGATTTGAATGTGTCTCTCAGTCTTCCTGGGTCACTTCTTGGAGCTGAGTTCCCAGTGGCATTTTCAAGATTTCTGTAATCACCAGTTGTCACTCTCTGCCATTAGTGAAGGGAGCTGCAAAGGAGAGGGAAATCTCAGCTTTAAAAAAGCCCTACCACATTATGTCAGATGTGATAAGTGCATTTACAGCAGGACAGGGGAATTTCATCAGAGGGACCCTTGGCTATTCTCAAGGAAAAACACACCCTGAAAATACAAAGAACAAAGAAGAGGGGAAGGAGAAAAGTCAGGGGCAAAGAAAAGAAAAAAAAGTGTAGAGGGAATAGCAAGTGGAGTCTCACCATCTATTATCAGGCTCAGTCTCCTGAACCTGGAACACACACTTCAAAACTATGTAGGCAGCCAAACTTTTTAATGAAAAAGCCCTTCCCTGTTTGTCAGTTTGGGTTTTTTCCTCATCTGCAAAGAATGAAGTGCAAATGATGCTGAGGGGAGCTGGGAGGAAATCTATCCCATGAGGCTGAGGCCGGGCGAACCACAAAGGTACACAGAGACTAGTCAGGAATCTATCCCATGAGCGAGGCGGGGAGAACCACAGAGAAAGTTGCACGGAGAAGCGTCAGGATGGGGCTTCCCACCCTTGACGTGGCCAAGAGTCCATGTGAAGGCTTCAGAGGAGACTCAGGAAAGTGCTTTGTCTAAGAAAGATGCTGTCATGCACATCTGGCTATGAGAGCACCACAGTAGAGGGGCACCTGCTAGTCGTGAAACCTCCACCCCGGAAGGATGTCGGGGCCATGACATCATCAATTCTTTCTCCTTTTCTGCTGGATGCATTTGCAAAGTGGGCAAAATTTTTCTTAAGGTTGTTCCCAAAGGAAATGTATTTTAATTTTGATAAATTAAAAAAGCTAATAAAAAAGTTTTATTTCATATTTTGCTTAAAATTATAGTTTTATAGTTTTGCTTAAAACTCTTTGCAATTTTTATGGAACCCTATCCTCTGCCATCTTACTCAGAGAAACTGTGATTTGACTTGCAGGAGACCCTCAGCAGGACCAATATATGGGTGATCCCTTAGAGAGGGAGGTGGTTGGGAAGTCATTAGACCCTCATTCTCCTGAACCTTCCTCCCCCCTAGCTGTGTGCAGTCTCAGAAGTTACGGCCTGGAATGTGGAAGGTTGACAGACGGGGTTTCCATCCGTGCAGCTGTGGGAAAGCCACCGCCCATTCTCTGGTGAGTCCTTCAGGTAATGGGACTGTTTCAAGGTCACCCACACTCTTGTAAAGAACCCCTCACTCCATGGTCCTATAGGTAATTTCAATGAACTTGTGGATACATCATGATAAATTTGATCTGTTTCTGGTGTCCTCTCTAGATGAATAGACATTTGCTTATTTATTCCCCGGAAAAGTTAACAGCAAAAAGGAAAATGAAACAAACAAGAAAAATCCCCAAAGACCTATTCAGATCTCCAGCAACTTTCCAAATTCTAAATTCAGATTATCTCATATTGACTGTCAGTGGGACCCCAACCATGGAAACGCAAGCACCACTGTCTCTCAGGAGCACATCTTAGCTTCATAAGTAGAGCTGCTGACCTTCAGGTCAGGGTTTTGTGAATAGGAACAGGCTGGATTTTTTTAAGTATGAGATCGAAGGGCTGGGGACAGCTTAGTGGTTAAGAACACTTACTACTTTTACCTAAGACTTACATTCAGTTCCTAGCACCCACATGGCTGTGGTAATGAGGTGAGCAGGCCTGCTTTTTGTCCAGCCCAGCTTCCGCATGACTAGCTTTACCCAAAATAATTAGACAGAAACTGTATTCTTTTAAATACTGCCTGGCCCATTATCTCTAGCCTCTTACTGACTAACTCTCACATCTTGATTAATCCATTTCTAATAATCGGTGTAGCACCACAAGGTGGTGGCTTACTAGGAATGATTCAGCATGTCTGACCTGGCAGCTGGATCCATGGCATCTGCCCTGGAGAGGAGAGGCATGGCGTCTGTCACACTTCCCTTCTTCCCAGCATTCGGTTCTGTTTACTCTGCCTACATAATTTTCTGTCCTATCAAAGGGCCAAGGCAGTTTCTTTATTAACCAATGAAAGTAACACGTAGATAGATCACCAAACCTCCTACACATGGCATGTCTCAAAATCACCTGTAACCCCAGTTCTAGGTGATCTGATGCTCTCCTCTGCCCCCACGAACATCTGCATGCATATGTTGCACATATATGAACATATACCCATGCACATAAAAGCAAATAAGCTTTTTTATTTTTAAAGAATGGGATGGAGTAAGTTTTTTTTTTCCAACATGGCGTTGAGGACAGCCTAGGAGAGAAAGCTGAGACTGCCTTTAACGGAATGTCAACTATGTGCCATTGGAAACAAAATCAATTTCAATTATATCCCTAAACTTAGAGAATTGGTCCTGTCTATTAAGCAGAAAATAATGAGAATTTTAAAGTGGTATTTATGAAAACTTTAAAAGGTGTAATCATTGTCATTCAAATACACCAGGTTGTTTTATTCAGTCTTGTTCACTCTTGGCTCACTAGACCTCTTTATTTTGACAAGTTATAAGACTAGTCATAGAGAAAGACAGACTGGAGAAAGCAGAGGGGTGCTCCACAGAGGGGTGCTTCACACCTGATGTCGTTATAATTCCACACTTGGCCAATACTGATGACCTGCAAGGTAGCATATACCCGGGTGCTATTGGTAGTCTTTAGGAGCTGAATTTGGCCCTGGCTTTCACCCTTGGCTCATAACTATTTCACTCTTCCACATGTCCAGTATTGCTTTTCACGATTCCCTCCACTCTGCTCTTGAACTAAATCTTGACTTCCTGACTTCCTGCTCAAGAATTTTAAGTCAGCTTTGTAAAATTCTGCCAGGGAGCTACAGATATAAAAACACAACAATGTTAAAAATACTCAAGGTTAATGATTGTTTACGTGTCCATAAGATATTTTAAACAGGGCCAATGACACCTGCTAAATGGATAACTTTGTTCTTCAGTTATTCCAAAGTGAGGCACATGTCAGCTAAAAGACATAGATGTAGTGGGAGCCAGCATAGACCAATCAGTGTTCATTGGAAACGTGAACAAAAATTTCTGCCCTTTATTTTCCCCAAAACATATCCAAATTCCAATAAAACTATGAAGCTATGAATGGAGATTGAGGTATCATGTCACGTTCGTGTCTAGTGTTTATTATTATAATGTGTTTCTAGTGTTTTCTTTATCTGAATCCTTTTAGAAATACACACACCGCACAGGGTCCTTAGGTTTTCTAAGCAATCCTTTCCCTCATTTCCTTTATGGGGTACATTTTTTTAATGTAAAAATTGGTCAAACTGCTTAATTGTGTTAAACATTTTAAAAGGAGAAGAGAAGAGTTCAAATCGAATGCACCTACAAATCAGAGCTCTCTAACCCAACACAGAAGAATTCTGTATAGCACCTAACTGGAAGCAAGAAAAGAGAGAACCATGTGCTACTAATGGTGAGGTAGTCTAAGACAAGCTAGTCTTGTTAGCAGACAGATCCAAAGCAAATCTAACAGGTTAGTGTTTGGCTGCATTTAGCAAAGGCCTTGTCTTGAGCCACTGAGTTCCACTGTAGTTACGTGGATGCTATTGTTCCCACAAACAGAGTTTCCCAAAGGTAAATCCACCTCTGAATGGCTCCTGCAGAGCAGTCATGACAAGTTTGGTGCTACAGGGAAGAGATTTACATGCATAAGACCAGACCCTAAATTAGTACTTCCTGACCACACGTGCACGTAACAGTACAGGCATGTTTGCCGTGTCCATACTTTTATTGCTAATGTCAATTTGGTCTTCACTTGCCCTCCCTCTATTTCCCCACAGAGTTCCAGGTTTCTCCAGCTTCGCATTGCTGTTATGTCTTGAGCCACATACCCTTCTGTCCAGAATCGATTTATAGTCACAAGGAAGGCGCGCGGCTTGGGAAGATCTAATCAGAGAGACTTTATGATTAAAGATGCAAATGAATAGACAGAGGCAGGCAGATCTCTGAGTTTGAGGACATCTTTATCTACAGAGTGAGTTCCAGGACAGCCAGGGCTACACACACACACACACACACACACACACACACACACACAAAACCCTGTCTCAAAAAAAATCCCCCCAAATGCAAATGAAATTGTGTCATCATCTTCTAAGCATGATGAGGACACCACCAGGGCTTAGCATAAAGACATCCCTGATTACAGCACTGCAGATTCAGCATGTTGGTGCAGAGCTGTAAGCCAACATGCAGGAGGCTGAAGCAAGATGATTACAACCTCCAGACCAGCCTGCGCTCCATAACTAACATTCCCTACGCTGTATGTGCCTTTTCATCAGTTTATTCCTTGATGTTCACTCCTCTCACATTCCTGATTTTTACAAAAATACCACATACACAACTGTATTTTGTTTGTTTGTTTTTTTACTTTGTTTATGTAGCCTACATTGGACTAGAACTCACAATCCTCTTGCTTTGGCCCTCTGAGTGCTGGGACAGCAGGTATGCACTGCCAGATAAAACATTTTCATTTGCATAGAAGGTTTCTGGGTTACACAATACCTGCTGTTCAATGCTAAGAAAGTAAATGATGCTAATTTAATCTTTAAAAACTTATCCATCTTCCATTTTTTTTAAAAGAGGGGAAAATCACAAAATGGGATTCCGAGGTGAATTTATTATATGAGATAGCAATTTCATGTCACTTACTTATAGAGAGTACTTTTCTTTATGGTAATCAAGACAAGAGTGACAGAAAAATGAATTCAAATTGAAGTAATACTTGTGTAAAATTAGTGATGCTGAAAAACTGAAGATCTGTACATTTAGTAGAAATAACTTCTTAAGAAGACTCAGACCTTACTATTAAGCTGTTATGATTTATAGCAGAATGGGACCTTTCCTAGAAAGCCTGAGCTATAAAATAAACATAGATTTTTACAAGGAATTCTAGGGCCAAGCCCTACATCTTCCCCACCTCAGTGTGTATAACCTCTATTGTGCTCTAGCTTGCACAGCTCCTAAATTTACATTATCATGAGTGCATTGGGTTGAGACCAGCTTTTCCTCCTGACATTTATCTCAAAAATAAATATCTCAGTAGGTTACGTATTACCAGTTTCTTTTCCATTTTTTTACTCTTTTTGTTATTGATATTAGTTCTTACAAGCACCACCACCCACAACCCAATCCCTATTACTACTCTTTACAAGTTACAAAAAGCTTTCTACACAAGTTCCCATTGGATGTTTGTAGCACTCCTATGAGATATTCCTATGCTCTTCAAGGTCCATATTACAGATGGCAAAACTGGCAGAGGAAACTGCTAAGTTCCTTAAAGTTGAAAGTGGTAGAGCCATCATTTGAATGTGAGTTTTCTGATGTCAAGTCACCAAATTCAAAATGATACTATTACAGTGGAAGAATCCACATTCCACAGCCGTAAGCTGCCGAGTGAGTGCGTTCTGCAATTTTTCTAACACAGTAACGCTCTCCATTCTTTTAAATAATATTTTCTTATCAACATGAGAACAATTTTTTTTATTGCATTAGCTTAGTGTAATATATCTGCAAGCAATCAGCTCCTGTATTTGGAGACCCAGAAACTTTATCAAGGTCACCACTACCATGAATGTTATTATAACTTGAGAAGTAGGTAGTGTATCAGATTAGTCTGCTTAAAAAATTATCAGTGGGCAGAGAGATACACAGCCAATTTGTTATGTGTAAGCTATATAGATCTAGATAAAAACGTTCTTCTGAGCTAGTGCAAATACAGAGAAAATCCCACTGCCAGAATGAATAAGGAAGCATAACAAACAGCTAAGGTCTCACCAGGTGGGAATTTAGAAGCACACTAAACACATATACTCAAGGACATTGGTGTGTTAACAGTGTCCGGAGTATATCTTCATCTAGGCTCCTTTGGAAACATTTTCCTTCCTTTCTCTGAATGTCTTATTTTCTCTACTACAAAACAAAAACACAATAAAGTAAAATGTAATAAAATTTATGCATGTTTTGCTTTAATATTTTGCAGGCATTTATAATGTTTGAGATTCTGTGGCATTTCTTCCATCGTCACTTCAGTGAGTATTGCATTAAACAGGAACTACAAAATCATTACCATGCCATAACCAATATTTCCAAATATCTGCTATCACACATCTTCAGTAGCTCTCTAAGTATCATTTATAGTTGCACTTTTTTTTTCCAGAACTGAGGCACGCACATGTAAAAGTAACAAATAAAAATTTCACACTGTATTAGTTAACATTGTCACTGAAATCCTGACTTAATAACTTAAAGGAGGGAAGGTTTACTGTGGCTCATATTCAGCCCATGGCTATTTGGTCCCATGTATTTGAAGAGAACATCACCTTTGATAGGGGCATAGGAAGTGTATATCTTTTAAAAACAAGGCAGTAGTTGTTTAACTAAATTGTTGAATATAAAAGTTCATATAAAGATTTATATCTTTATATACTTTAGTGACAATTTTTATCAGATTATGTGTTTTTCAATAGTCATTTGTTGCTAGAGAAGATTTTTATTTGCATGTGTTTGTGCGTGTATGTATGTGCCACGTGAGCACAGAGACCAGAAGAAGGTGTCAGACACCCGGGGTCAGAGTTACAAATGCCTGGAACCAAACTTTGGTCCTCTGGAAGAGCAGCAAGCCCTCTTAGGCACTGAACTGTCCCTACAACCTGTCATAATCTATTCTTATGCTGTCTTTTTCTTATAGGGATTGTTTTCTTACTATGCAGATGCTTCTTAACTGGATCACTCTGCACAGCACTGCTGGGAAAGCAACACTGTGAAGCAACTGACAGTTCCTCAAAAAAATTAAATAGAATTTCCTTAGGATCTAGTATTCCTACTTCAGGGTATTTCTCAGAGAGGATTTCAATCAGGATTTTAAGGAGAGATTAGTATGCTCAGAATAATTGTTTCACTATTCAAAGTAACCGCGAGTGAAAACATCCTGAATATTTGGAAGAATAAGTGGAGGTGAAACAATAACGTGTACAGAGACATAAAACAGAATCCTAGTCCTCCTCTAATGAGGAAATTCTTCACTAAGCATCAGCATGGACAGATCTGTGTGATAGTAATGTGTGAATATGACATGGTGTGACTTATATGCGGTATTTAAATAGTTAAGTTCATAGACTCAAGAGTGGAGTGACAGTGACCCGAAGCAGGGCATAAGGAAAAGCAGCATTGGGCTCCTGTCAAACAAGAAGGATAGTTCTAGAAGAACCCTGTTTATCTCATCTATCCTGTATCCTGCAGTAGCACACTGACATTATATAATGTGTTATAAGTAGATTGCTTGCTGGTTAATTTTTTAAAAACATTTTATTGATTCTTTGTGAATTTCACATCATGCATTCCAATCCCACTAATCTCCCTGTCCCTTTGTATTTACCCTCCGCCCTTGAAACCTCCCCCCAAAATAAAATAAAATAAGAAAAAGGAATTGGTGTGGGAAGTCCTTCTGTATATGTGTTGCTTTTATTGGTTAATGAATAAAGAAGCTGGCTTGGCCTGTGATAGTGAAGAGTAGAGCTAGGCGGGGAAAACTCAACTGAATGCTGGGAGAAAAAGGCAGAGTCGTGAGATGCCCTGTAGCCGCCAGAGGGGAAAGATGCGAGCTTCCAGGTGGAACCTTGCCAGTAGGCCATAAACTTCACGGTAAAATATAAAATTTAATTTAAGATGTAAGAGTTAGCCTGCCAGAAGTATGCTTAAGCTATTGGCCAAACAGCATTGCACATAATATAGTTTCTGTGTGATTATTTGGGGAGTCTGGGAGGCTCAGAAATGAACAAGCAGCTTCCCTCAACAAGGGATCTTTTCGTGGAAGCTGTAGCGTGTCACAGTGAATCACACAATGTATCCTTTAATTCATATATCTTTACTTACAAATGTTCATTGCAGTGAGTCATTGGTCTGGTTTGAGGCCTCTGGCTTCTGCTACACTATCAATATTAGATTCTCACAGGGACTCTTCTTAGCTGTCCATTGCTGCCCCATGTTGTGGAGATAATACAGTTTTGGATGGACAGAATTGTCCACTTTACATGCTCCAGAAGTTGTTAGATGGGGTGGGTATTGGGGTGAGCCAACCCATAGGTCTGGATCTTCCCTGGGTGGTAGCTAAGTTGGTCATCAGACCAGCTCTCCCACATCCTCACCATCACGTCAAGTTGATGTGGGAGTGATTTCTTTCTAATCTGTTGCTTTCATTGGTTAATTAGTAAAGAAACTGCCTAGGCCCATTTGATAGGCCAACCCTTAGGTGGGTGGAGTAAACAGAACAGAATGCTGGGAGAAAGAAGCCGAATCAGGAGGTCACCATGATTCTCCCACTCCAGAGAGACGCAGATTAAGATCTTCCCTGGTAAGCCACCTCGTGGGCTACACAGATTATTAGAAATGGGTTAGATCAATATGTAAAAGCTAGCCAATAAGAGGCTGGAACTAATTGTCCGGGCAGTAATTAAGAATACAGTTTCTGTGTAATTATTTCGGATAAAGCTAGCCGTGCAGGCGGCCGGGTGCCAGGAAGGTAGCCCGCCGCTCTTTGTTACAACATCAAGTTCTCCAGCGCTGCCCTGGCTAGCTCACCCAGTGCTACAGCAAGAAATGGGGCCATTTCCCCCCACTCTCAACCCCTAGGAACCAGTTCACCTTCTGTCATAAAATCCAGGGCCAGCCCTACTGTGTTGTCTAAGCTAGGTACTGGGCTGTTTTCTCAAGCGCTGAGGATGGTGAGTGGCAGGGCCATCAGCCGCTCTCATCTCTCCAAAGCCAGCTCTCCTGCCTGCTGCAGGTGACAAGAAACAAAGGGGGGGTAATTTTTCCTGGCCTATGCCACTTCATGGCAGATGAGGGCAGGTCTAGCTTTCCCACACTCACACGCTCAAGGCTGGCTCACCTGCGCACGCCCCAACAGGGTCATTCTATTCCGCAACCCAGGCAAGTTGCAGGGTCTGCTCTCCCGAGTACTGTTTGCTGGCTGTTCTTAGTACAACACACAGCACAACATAACTAGACCAAACAGAAATCTAAAAATTTCTAGTGTTGTTCTCAGGCTGAGATGTTTCTGTTCTTTTTTAAACCAATGCTTTGTGTACATTCTCTTAAATTTTTAAAATTTTAGTATTAATATGGTATTGAATAATTACATGATGGTGGTAACAGGTAATACCTTCAAGACAGGCAATGAGAAACTAGGCAGGATCTTAAAATTTGCGAGTAGGATCTAGCAAGTTTGCAGAAGCAATGATCTTACTACTTGATCAAGTCCTTTTTTGAGCAGCGAGTCTTCATTGTGTGACTCTGTGCTTCACACTGTGAACTTGTTTTCACTTTCCTGTCTACAAAGCCCAAATAACAGCATAACTTTTAAAAAACATTTATTATTGCCGTTGTATGATTTTGGTTGGTATGTGCATGCATATGACGTGTGTGAGTCCAGGTACTTGTATACCACAGCATGTGAACGGAAGTCAGAGCACAGCTTCAGGAGGTAAACCCCTTCTTCCATCACAGGTCCTGGGAAGCAAACCCAGGTCCTCCGACTTGTGCAGCAAGCTCTCTTACCAGCTGAGCTACTTAGTCATACCCCATAACTGTTTTTTTACAAGAAAGATCTATTTTTGGTTATGTATGCCATTTTATTTATGTGCATGTAACAGATTGGCTTTCAGTGAGCTATAGAGGCATTTTATGCATCCAGCCATAGTTTTAAATAATAAAAGCCTTAAGAACCTTAGTTCTAGGACTACAAAGAAGATATTCCTACTTGGATGTTCATTATGATGTGTTTGCCTTGTTATTTGTTGCCAAGGCTATAATTTGGGAAATGAAGGTGATGTCGTTGTTTATAATGTGTCCTCGAATATTAGCAATATACTGTGCACCTCATGAGACCTCAGAGACACTCAGTTTCTCCCTGTTTTTCTGACAAAATATCCACATTGTTTTTTCCTAACAGTCATCAAGGTTGGTCAGAGCTGGCTGTCTCCCATTTGGTTTCTCGGCCAAGGAACTGAGTAAGAGTTTGCTCTGGTCATTTTGCCTTTCATCCCTCTGTCCAAGACCACCAGGTAGCTATTGTGGGCACTTACACAGAGGCGATCATCACTGACAAGACTTCTTCTGCCTACTGTAAAGAATATGAACTGTGATTGCTTTCTAGGCACGTCTCTTCTTGGCACCAACGAGTGACCCAAGAGTGAATGTATGAATTAAGAATAGGAAGTTCTCTGAGTGTTGGGTTGCATTTTATGTTTCTTCTTTATCACCACCAGACTGAAAATAAATCTCGTTAAGACCAGCAAAGGAGGGAAAGTGTGGCGAACATAACAAGGACAACCTGGAGGTGGGAGTCTCATTAACTGTAAATGTTTACATGGCTGTACGTGAAGTTTAAACACATGTCACTACCTTTCATGCAGTATCATATAACCTCTACAGTTCTTTGGAGTCTAATGGTGTGCCTCTCATGAACAAGCATTGCCCTGTGTTTGAAAACTATGTCTTTGTGAAATTGGAGATCTCATCAGTGGTTAGTAGCTACGTTTAGGCCACGAAAAAATGTTAAGTCACATGACTGTTGATGGTTACTTCATTTAGTAGAAACTGGCTATTTTCTTACAGCTCTAGACTATATTACATTTTGTATTGGTTTAATCATTTGAGTGATGAGGTAGATGTGTGCTCATTGTGACAAGATGGTATATTTTCCCTTAAATCTCCAGGCTACTTGACTTTATCCTTTCTGGATTACTTTTGAGGGCAAACCATCATGGTAGAAGGGCATGACATAGGAGAGAAGCATACAAGAGAAGGGACCAGGAATAAAATCCGTTCTTCAGAGACATACCCACGGTGATCCACAACCTTCACTTTGGCCTGGCCTTTTAGAGTCTCCCTCCTTTGAGTAACAGCCATCAGATTATAAGCTGGCCAGCGGGTTAGCTCATTGATCACATCCCCAAAGCCTAGCGTTTAACTTCTACATCAAAGAACCAAGCCTCCAATACACATATCTTCTATGGGAACATTCCATACACAACCCACATGAATATGCAGGTCACTTAAACATGCTACAATGATTACATCTGAATCTATTTCAAACTCATGCACACAGGGAAGGAGGTTCTGGGCACAGAACTCAGGGCCTCGGGACCGCTAGACAAATGTTGAACCTTTGGCCGTATCACCAGAGCTTCACTGACTCCTCAGTGCATACCAATACTCTAGCATTGTCAGTGCACAGATTTCCAAACTGCCAGGCCATCCATCAATTGGATTCTTTTTTTGTTTGGTTGCTAGGAGGATAACTACCAATATCTTGTCAGACGATATTACTGAAATAGTGATTTTCCATGTTAGATCATGTTTTTCAAGAACTCTGCAAATCTTCTGACAGACTCGTAGGACTTTTGAGTGATGAGCCACTGAAAGTTGTATTCTACCTGCATTACCAGATAAGTGATTTCAACAGGAGGCCACTGAAGCTGCTATCAGTTGACAAGCTAAGTCATGCTCAACCTACCACTGAGGTTTTCAATACATCACTTAATGTTTGTGAGGCTCAGAGTCTGAATAAAACACTGAACAGGCTCAGTTGGTGGATGTTTCTAGAAGCTTTGATAATTCAACATTCTCATGTTTCTAACACATGTAAGATTCTCTCAGATTTCTGAATGGAAGTTCTATCTTAGAATTAAAAACATATGGTGCACACCTTTAATCCTAGCACTCGGGAGGCAGAGGCAGGCGGATCTCTGTGAGTTCGAGACCAGCCTGGTCTACAGAGCTAGTTCCAGGACAGGCTCCAAAGCCGCAGAGAAACCCTGTCTCGAAAAACCAAAAAAAAAAAAAAAAAAGAATTAAAAACATAATGTCTGCTGACAGGTTTTGAGTCTCAGACCAGGTTCATTAATCTTATTTTCTGTAAATTAATGGGCTTATCATGCTAACTTCTCAAACTGTAAATGTGTTATTCTAAATAATTGTGGTGATAAGTAAAAATTGGCAAGTATTGAACAACAAAGAACTATCTGATATGACTTACAAATTACATATTAGTTTAAATATATAAAAATGTAAAGAAAAATATCTAAGAGTTACATAGAAATTCTGTTCTCTAAAGCAAAGCAAAGCAGTAGTCACAGGAAATTTTCTCTTAGTTCTATTGTTACATTTTTTTCTCCAATGAAAGTTTATGCACAAATTACTTCTACAATTAGAAACAATTACAATAATGTTTAAAACTGTTTAATTTGGCATCTGAAAATTTTTCTCAACAGGCATACAAGAAGCAAGTTCCTGCCAGAAAAATTCCAGAGCTTTGCTCTCCTACTAACCTTCCCATGCCCTTGAAAATATTTTAGTCCTGAGTCTGTAGCGTTAAAGCACAAAGAGCAGTAAGATAGATTCCCACTCAGACAAGATCACAGACAACCTCTCCAGTAAATGAGAGCATACTGCACTGTTACATTTATTTTTAAATATATAGTTTTATATTAAGAACACATTGCAGGGGTGGAGAGATGGCTCAGAGGCTAAGAGCATTGTCTGCTGTTCCAGAGGACTAGGGTTCAATTTCTAGCACCCACATGGTGTCTGCAACTCCCCTTCCAGGGATATAATACTTCTAACCTCTTCAGGCACTGTACACATGTGCACAGACATACATGCAGTCAAACCACCCACATGTGCATACACGCGCACACGCACACTCACACACACACACTCACATGTAATACAAACACGTACACACATAATTTTTAAAAGGAAACAACTTTTCCGGAGAGTGAAGGCTTTGAACACCTTCTACAAAAACAGGTTTGCTAACTGGGATCATTACCTGCCACCTGCTCAAGCCACAGATAACAAATAGCAAAGGTAAGTTCTACATGTGAACGCCTCTTCAGTGGAGACCACACAGCAACGCCTTGGCTTACCTCCTAAAATGTGAACATGGAAGTTCAGACCTCCCAATCCCTAGACACCTCCTTCAGAAAAAAGAGGAGATAGGCATCTTTTTTTGGGGGGGGGGCACATGTAGACAATTGCCTGTTATGGCAATGACATCAAAATATAAGCAAATAAACCATCTGATCATTTATTGGCAAGCCAGTCACAGAAGTACTAGGGGAATCCTTTGAAAGCCTCTTCAGAGGTGGCAGAAACTAAGAGCTGACAGCAAGCTCCATCGATAAGTAATGACAATGACAGCCACAGTGATCACCAGTAAAACAGACTCAACCGTGCATTTATATGCCGACACTCAACAGGAAGACGAAACCTACGAACATCAGGATGCTCAAAAGATCCCTGTCTTATTTTCACCAATTTCACAAACAGCTGGGCTATGCAGACTAAACGATGTATAAGATCAGCAAACAGCTACCCCAATGGGGAGAGGCCTGCCAGCTGAACACACGGCGCCTGTGAATGCCCTCTCTCCAAAGCGTGAGGAAACAGTGCTGGATTTTGGTGGACGTAAGTTCAACTATTTTTTCTGTCACCTTTCCTTAGAGACTGGTCCTTCTTCCCCCTTTATCCCACCTAGATCTACTCCCTTTCTGTCTTTCATTAGAAAAGAACAGGCTTCTAAGGGATAATAATCAAATAAAATCTAATAAGGTAAAACAAAAAGTAACTCATTGGAATTGGAGAAGACAAATGGTCAGAAAGAAAAGAGCCCAAGAGAAGGCACAAGAATCAGAGATCCAGTTATTCGCACTCTCAATAATCTCATAAAAACACTAAACTGGGAGCTATAGTATATATGCATAGGACTTGGTGTAGGCCCATGTAGATACTGTGCATGCTGTCCGAATCTCTGTGGGTTCATATTAGCTTTGATCATGTTGATTTTGAGGGCCTTACTTTTTTTTGTGTGTTTGTGTGTTCTCCATCCCTTCTGGCTCTTAAACTCTTTCTGCCTCCTCTTCTTCAGGGCTCCCAGAGTTGAAGGAGGGATTCGATGGTGACATCCCATTTAGGGATGAGTTTCTTAATAGCCTGACAGTGCTATTCAATTCGGTTTACACATTTTTTGCCTCTCAATGTCAATTGGTAGATAAATGGATAATATAGCCATGTAGTTGCACATGATCTGCTCATAAGAAAGAACTTCAGGCACACATAACATGAATGAATCTCAGACATAGTGTTAAATGAAAATTTCCAGAAGCAATAGAATGTACAGGACTAAGTTCAACAGTAATCTAAACTAAATTGTGAAGCCAAAGGAGAGGAAAATGGTTGCTCTCGGGGTAAGTAAGAACTAAAGAAGAATTTTGGATTGTCCTCATTATTTTTTTTTATGTAGAGGCTTGTTTCAAAAGTATGCTTACACTGAAAAAATTCTAAGCCATACATCTTGTGAGATATATATGAATTCTTTCTTTTTTTGATTTCTGCCATCCATCAAATTTGACCCAAAATTCCAAAGTACACCTTCTCAGATACATCTCCCCTTCACCTGTTCTAACCATTCCTCTTCTTGTCTACGAAGACAATCCTACAGCCTTCTATACCCTACCAAGGCACCCGACTGGGCACTCATCTCTCATCTCTCATCTCTCTCTCTCTATCTATCTATCTATCTATCTATCTATCTATCTATCTATCTATCTATGTTTATATCTATAACATTATGTACTTGATCACATATATATGACTGAGTACTTTTATGCATGCTTATGATTCCTTTAAAACATTGTAACCCACACATCTGTCTCCAGGGCCTTGTTCAGGAGCAGGGATTATTGGTACAATATTCATCCTCCAGAAATTTAGAGTCAACTAGATGAGATGAGTTGAGAAACTGAAGTATGCTGTTTTATTCAAGGGTTAAAATGCAAACAGTGTTCTGGAAGCATTTCTCCTGCTCACTTAATGAGAAAAGTCCACGGGTGACAGTAAGCCAGGCTTTGCGTCAATAGCTCAGAGAAGGGAGTGAGCAGAGGAATTTTCTAGACCTGGTACCTTGGGAGTATGGAGCAGAGCAGGACAGATGTGCAGAATAAACAGATGAGGAAAAGGAAAACCACACCTTTACAGATAAACCCAGATAACTTTCTGTGCTTGCTGAGTACATCAAGCTTCTCAAAGAACATCTTGCCCACATCCTACTGTAAGACTCTCATTTCAGGAGAAGAATCCATAAATACTGTTGGACCAATGAAATGTAGCACCGATATGTTTAGAGGGGGAAAGGTGACATCATTCCCCAAACACGATCATGCAAAGACGGCACAAGGGCAGCATCAGTAGCGACCTTCTAGGCTGCATGCTTGTGTATTTGGTCTGCTGCATCCCGTCTTCTCAGCCATGTAGGAGTTGAGAACTGTTATGTATCCAGTTGACAATGCTCAAATGAGGTTAGAAAGACTCATTTACTTCTTACAGTCCATGTATATGTTCAGCATGGGGGAGGGTCACTGAGAGAACCCGATGGGTCTAACTCTGAAAGCTGCACAGGATGGAGTTCAGGGTTCATACAGCCCGGGTAACAGTAGACGTGGTGTGGAGAACAGGCTAACGATAGCTCTGTTCCAAGCCCACCATAGTCAGACTGTGGCATTTGGAGTGCCCTGACTCCGCAGGCTCAGATGCAGGGTGATTTCTTTGGCTGCATTCACAGTAGAGTTTGTGCACTGTTCAGGAGCCTGACCATGCACATCTCTGGAAAACGTGCTATTTGAATAGCAGCTTTTATACGTGTGAGTCTAAGCCCTCTTGTGAAAGTGCTAGAGAAGGTTATTTGAACCAAGAATGAGGACTCAGCATCGTCTAGCTGGGGATGCATCGTATCACAGCAATAACGGCAGAAAGGCTCAACTTCCACCAGCACATGTGTGCATTCCTGAGGAGAAGGCACTGTCCAGTGAGGGCAGAAGGCTTTGTTGCAGAAACCAGCCTCTCAGCTCTCTGTTTATCCTACAAGGCGGGACCCGATTGCAAAGAGCTGAACCCACAGATTTAGTGTGGCTGGCCAGCCCAGGTTTCCTCCCAGATCGCGACAGGGCCTCCTGCTATTTCAGGCCATGGGTCTGTAACAGATGCCGCCTCTGCCTTCCATCCTGGCTTGTGTGAAATTGTGTGGTGGTTTAGTGAAGTCAACAATAGCTGCAATGGATCACGTGAGGGAAATGAAAAGGAAGGTGGCACTGGCCCCATCTTCAGAAGGTACTTCAGAAGGACAACTACCCTCTGCTACCTCTTATCCGAGAGTTCGCCTTAACAACAACCAAAACTGTTTTTATCAGAAAGTGAATAGTCACACTGCAAACAAAGCTCTTCCCCGGACTTCTCAATAATACACCGCCTCATTTGTCATTTGTGTTCTGCCTCTCCCCAGGCCCCTAAACACTTTATTTCCTGATTAAAAGAATATACTGCATGACCATAGAACAATTGCTGATTTCAATAAACTCAATAAACTTACTGACACAGCAGTGTTTACTAACCTATCATTGATATGCAGTTTTGTCACTTAACCTAGGAACGCCCTTCAAACCATGTCAAGTGCCACCCCCACCAGGATACTATGTCTGCCAGTTCCAATTCCCCCTTCCTTTGTGACACTCTTTCACTGCGAAGACTTACAATCTTTTCACTGTTATTTTATCTCACGTCTACTGTGTGGCTTTTCTACCTCCTTAGGATAGTAGACAACAAGCTTTCTGAAGGCTGAAAAGAAAACACCTGAGCGTATCGAGTCATATACTTTATATAAAATATCCTCATGACTTCCATGATGCCAATTAAAAAAAATACCTTTCTCCCCTCTTAGCCTGGGGAGAATCTCTAGAAACCGTAACCATTAAGCATGTCTACTGAATGACAGCATTCTTTGCTCCTGAAATATTTTGTTGAAATATGTTCACAAAAATTTCATGGTGTTGTCTAATATTAACTATTTGGTTATATGATGGTTCAAAATATGGATCACTATTTCAATGTGGCTCAATGGATTATAACCCAGTCCACATCCGTTCTGGGTAAGGATTGAAGAGTAGATTGAAGATACTATGATATGGGAATGCTAACAAGTAGTGCCTGTATTGGAAAGGACTCTTGGGAAGGCGAGTTCATGGTCATTCGGAGAGAGGCAGGCCAACAGTGGTGCTAGGAAGAGAATGCCTGGGCAGACAGGTCTTGGCTTACATATGATGTCGCCTTTCACTCTCTTCACTTGTGTGCTAGTCACAGTTCAAGTTCGTGCACATTCAGCTATCCATGCACGTCCAGAGGAATAAAGGCAACTTGAACGATTCTCAAAGAGTTACCAAAGTCTGTCATTAGTTTTCTCCTAACTGGTCTTCTACCTTCTCAAAGAGTGGCAATGAGTAGATTTATATGAAAAAATCAAAATCCTTCTACTTCGAATTTGTTTATTTTTTATCTTGCGAGTGTATTGTCTGTGTGTGTATATCTGGTGCCGCTGGAGGTGAGGAGAGGGTCCTGGACCTTCTGGAACTGGAGTTATGGACAATTATGAGCCATCTTGTTGGTGTTGGCAACCCAGCCCAGGTCCTCTGCAAGAGCAGCAATTGCCCTTAAACTTTTGAGACATCTCTCTAGCCCCCAAAATCCTTGTTGTTAACATTTAGAAATAATCATCTTTAGTATTGATGCAATAATTTGAGTCATTCCTAGGCATAGGCATCAAGTAGATAACAGTTGATAAAAACACACCAAGTCACACTCTTAGGTACTTGCTAGCCTTGTTATTTTGCAATCTGTTGGATGCTTTACCTGAAAAATCTCCCATAAGCTGCCATTTCATTGTATAGGTTACACTTTAGTCTAATAGTTTTTGTCCTACTCATAGTGTTTCTAGATGTTTTACTTTGTGATGTCATATGTGAGCTAGAAGGAGTAGTCTAGTGCTTTGGTTTTTCTCTCATCTCTTTTAATTCATATGGGAATGGATGCTGCATGCCGACAGGTTGCTCAGCATGTAGGTAGTCTGAATGTCAGTGATGGGAAGTGTTACAAACGCTGTTGTTTTTTTAAGGGGGGCAATCTGTTGATAAACTTATTTCCCATAGAAGTGATGCAGGAATCCCCTCTTCCACACCCACCCCAATCCTGGGCATTATCTCCAGCAGTTAAAATGTGCAAGATGCCTCCTGCTTTGAATTTAATTTTTAGAATACATAC
This sequence comes from Alexandromys fortis, assembly GCF_014885135.2. Classification (NCBI taxonomy): domain Eukaryota; kingdom Metazoa; phylum Chordata; class Mammalia; order Rodentia; family Cricetidae; genus Alexandromys; species Alexandromys fortis. The sequence goes on from NW_026068100.1 coordinate 788,945, forward strand.
AACATTGAATTACTTTCTTGGAAGTTTGCAACCTCCTTTTATGAGTTTTCAGTGTGGATATTTAAGTGATAAAATTAAAAACTAACAAAAGATAAAACAACACTTAAAGCATTAATTCAAACCCTGTAAAATGTAATTCTACCCCATAAAATAAAATGGGCACAAGAGAGAACAAGGCAGGTTTGTTCCAAGTTCAAGCACAAATGTCACAGGAGAACAGGGCTCTTACTCTGCATCTCTAAAGGGTCAGATCGTCTTGCAAAGTGCCTGTCAAATTTTGGCTATTTTCTACTTTCTAGAGAGCTAAATGTTAAAATCAATAGAAATGTTACTGCCTCCCTGCCATCCATTGAAGGGTTAGGCAGCCTCATGCCCGCAACAGTCAAAGCCATTTCTGTTTAGAATCTTGGGAAGGAACCTATTCCAAACTTCCAGAATCACAGCTGGCAGGCTGTAATTTCAAGTTGCATACAGGATAATGTGTATTAGTCCATTACTAAGCTGTAAGTTGACACCAACCTTTGGAATTGCTTTCTCAGAGGAAATGCTGAAAAGCCAATGCCTCAATCACTTCCAACAGGGCTGGGGAAAACATTCAGACAACCCATTAGATCCTTTCATCTCACATTTTGATGATTTTCATCAAAAGAGAAGTGGAAAGGGGGTGATTAGACACAAATCTTCACCGCTCAACATCCAAACATGTATTTTTAGGCTCAAGACATTGATAACATATTGGCAAGTCTTGTCCCCACTTACTGAACCTGCCCAGCTGCCCAGAAGATCCTAATGGTAATGGACGCGTTTCTAGAGCTGGGACGGGACTGAGAGTGGATACCAAGGCAGATATTGCAACCCACCATGTTTTGACAGGCGAAAGGCATCTTTATGAAAACCTTAAGCCACCTGAGGTTAGTGTGGAGGTTTTCAGTTGCCGGCGTTAATGCTGCATTACTACAATGCATTCGTATTGCAAGATGAAAGGGTCCTTTTTTGGTGATGCGGAAGAGTCTGCCGTGATTACACAGGTTGGCTGCAGTCACTTTAGAGTCTACAGAGTGGCTTCATGAGACAGGGACCTGTCTCTTCAGGATAGGTTAAAGGTGTAAGCTTCATCCCAGCTTATGCCGTCTGGTGGCTTCAGGAGGCCACGCACTAGGACTTCAGTAACCATGATTTGGACCACTGTGTTGTGTTATTGTGGAATGTCCTTGGCTTTAAAAAAAACATGATTTGTTCTAATATCTATCTTTAATCAAAGTTTCATAATCTCTAAAATTTTTCCTAATATTTTCCCCCATTTCTCCTTGTTATGAGGATCAGGAAAAGCTATCTGCCATCTAGTCCAGGGCTGCCTAATGGAAATATAACATAAACCACACATGTGATTTAAGACACATTCAAAAAGGTAAAAACAAAAATAATATATTTCAATAATGCTAATAACACAATGATACCAATAGAGAATCAATTTAAAGTCATTGGGCTTCATTTTCCTATTTTTATAGCAACTTTTAAAATCTGCTACTTTTAAAACATTTTTTTTTGTGCAAGCATCTCCACCTGCATTGCCATATTTCAAGTGCTCAGCAGCCTTGTGTAACCACCGGCTCCTACACTGGAAGGAATGCACATCTAGAAAGTAAAAGGCACCGAGGTAGCAGGAGAGATGGTTCCGTGGGTGAGAACACTTGCTGCATAAGCATGAGAACATGAGATGGAATCCCAGCACCTATGCAAACAAGCTCGGCATGGCTGTATGTGCTTTCAGCTCCAGCTCTGGAAGTGTGGGTGCAGGCAGAGACAGGAGGATCTCTAGGAATTTCTGGCTGCCAGCCTAGCTCCAGGGTCAGAGAAAGACCACGTCTCGAGGGAATAAAGTCATTAACGATAGAGAAGCGCATTGGACATTTTCTCTTGCTTCATACACAGTGTGGATATACGACACACACACCTCTCACACAAACATACAAGCATGCAAAATCACCACCACCACCCCCATCAACAAAAGTGGTAAGAACTAAGAATTATAAGGATAATTTGATAGTCAAAGGACAGGAGATAGCAAGCCATGAACCATGTCTCATAAACCCAGAAATGCAGGGGGAAAACAAAGAAAAGTCTGTGAAGGGTGTCCCTAAACTTCTCTTTTGATGTCCATGTGTGTCTTGTAACAGGCAAGATAAAATCAAAGCTGTTCTCAATACATGTTCCCACCATGAAACAATGCCCCCACCTATTGCCCTTGGAAACAATGTAAAGAACACACAAAATTGTCCCTGTGTCTTGGTGCCAATTGTGGATGCCTGGCATGCCAACACAATCTTTCCAATAAGTGGCTGTTACATAGCCTGATTTTTAAAAATGTGTTGTATACAGTTCTCAATATTTTAATTCCCTTTTACCCAAGTGCCATTTGTATGAAGAAGAAATACAGCTTCCAAATATGTGTGACTTGTTAGGAGCAATGCAAAGAATTTGGGAGAGTTTAAACTGATTCGCATAATAGCAGACTCTTGGTCTGTGCAGGGAACCTTTGCAAAGAAGCTATACAATGTAGCTACCCCTTAAAATGATTCCTCGAGCACCGTCTTCCTTCATGCAATACAGCCTAATTATTAATCCATAACAATAATGCTATGTCACATGTAAACTTCACTGTTTACAAAACATGGTTTCTTCTGTTCCCTTAAGCTTCAGAAGAAACACGGGGAGGCATAAATGGGAGGTCAGTGAGATACCTGTTTTCTATCACCTGCTTTGTTCTAATATTTTATTTCCTTCATGTACATGGACTATAGGCAAGGCCATTAAAGGCAAGGGTGATTCTCTGGCAATTTGATTTTGTAATTTTCTAAAAAAACAGTATTATCGATGACTTCCATATGTCTTGATAAACTTCAGTTATTTGGTTCCCACAATGAATGTCACAGCCTTTGCCCTATGCAACCCTGGACAAAGAGATTTTACCAGTCAGAGCAATTCTCCTTTTACTCAGTAGATTAAAATTAGTCGACTGAGGTCTTTGCCCCTAGACCGACTTACCATTTAAATCACTTTATAGGAATTCCCCCTGTGTAAGAAGGTGTGAACCTCTAACAGACTCTAACCTCCAAAAAGAAAAAGATAAAAAGGTATGATGTTCCTAAAAAATTAAAACTCAGGTCAAAATGCTGGTTTTTAATGTTTCAGAAGAAGCTGTTGAGCATGGAGTCAGAAGAGAAGTTTTGTGAAATGAAACTGTATTCTAAAACCAACTTACTTAGAACTCAAGACCAGAAAATTCAATCCTATTTTTAGAGAAAGGAAAGAAACATAAGGAAACAAAGAGGCTTTTGAACCATAGAATGAAGAATGGGCTCGTTCTCTCTTTAAAACATGCTTAAATATTTTTTTAAATCAAGATTTTTGATGCCTTGGAACTAATTTGCCTCAGCTTTTATGTCTAAAGGTCAAGGAGGAACAAGGAGGGTGTGTGTGTGTGTGTGTGTGTGTGTGTGTGTGTGTGTAGCAACAGATATCCCATTTGGCTACTATAGCCACCGTATGCTGCAGCTTGCTCTGCTATACACAAATACCTTAAGATGTCTGCATACTACAGAACAGCCACTCACTAGGGAAATGGCTCAGCAGTTAAGGGGCTTACCTCAGAAGCACGAAGTCCAGAGTTTGGGTCCCCAGAACCCATACAAAAGGTGGGGAGGAAGGCGAGACAAGAAAAGGAAATCCTCAGAGCAAGCTGGGCAGCAGGGCTGTGAGCCCTGGGTTTGGATGAAAAACTCTGCCTCAGTGAATGTGGTGGAAAAGTGGAGAAAGATGACTCTGGTCATCAATGTCGGGCCTCCACATGTACACACATGTACACCTACGCACTCATGTGCTCACAGCAAACACGAACACACACTGCACAAACACATGAAAATGGAAAAAGTAAACCAAAGAGCCCTTCTGAGCCAGCGTGGAAGTGGGAAGAGGTGAGCAGAGACCCTTGCTTCATGTGTGGTTTTCACCTTCTCCGCCGTCAGTGCCACACATGGAGCATGGCAAAGATGGCCAACCCAGCAGAACAGGGTTTGGTTTCCTTAGTTCAACAGCTTGGGAAGGTTGGAATTCCCCTCATGCCAAAGTAAGCTAACCAGTCGGTCCTCCTCCAAAGAGTTCTGCTTTCTGTGCCCCACAGAAATACAAAAGTGATTCACTTTGAAATAAACCTTAGGTCCATTTCAAAATATACCAGTCTGTTTAAGGAGCTTTGGAAATCACTTAGACCATTTTTCAACCCATTAATGTTACAGAAGAAAAGTAAAATTCCTAATGCAAAATTCATTTGCCATTGATTTGAATGAAGATTAAAAATACAACTTAGCAGCTGTTTGACTTTATGTCATTCAAACTCTAGTTTCATATTTTTAATTGCTACTGTGAAAAATTCTTTGATTGCATTTTGATGGGATTAAGTTTTGCCTTTACAATGATCAAACATGGAAAAAATCGAGTGTGTTCTAGTCAAGAGCTTAAATTGTTGCAAGTGTTTAAAAGATGAAAGCAGAATCTATTGGGACATTATTTTATCTGCAGGACAGATACAATCACAGTGATTGTACAAGGTACTGACTTTCTCCCTCACTCCCAGTTCTTTCAAAATCACTAAACTATTCCTTCAGAGAATAAGACAGGAACTATTTACTGGGTTAAAAGGAAATACAGGGTCATACTGCTCAAACTGTCCTGTGACGGGTCATGCTAGACAGGAGGTGACAGATCCACCACGAGGTGACAGTCTCAAACGTCACTAATCGGCCAGTACAGTCGTAAATTTGGTGCACATTCAGCTCCAGGAGTTTCATTTGGTAAGGCAACCAGAGTGTTTGCAGATCAGGAACTTGCTGCCTTACCAAAGACCCGGGCATCACACAAGACTTTCTGAGGTGAAGCCCAGACCATGTGCTTCTTATTGTAGGCGGAAAAACCTGTCCAAATTTGTAGCTGAATATTAAGAAACTGAGACAACATCATTGGTCTGCAATGAACAGGCAGAAAACAGTGGAGGACATCCCACAAACAGCGCTCTGCCAAATAGTCCCTTATTCTATAGAGGTTTGACAAACGTGGAGATCTGAGAAATTCAGTTTCACAGACTCAGTGTATTCCGAGTGACTATGAGAGAACGACTCCTCAGATTACCCCAATACATGTCACAATATCCATGATAATCTTCCACCTCATGTGAGCTGTTGCTTCTGGATAAAGAAGTCAGTTTTTCATCCCGTGGAGATATGCTTTACTGTCTTTTAGTGCGCAGTGCTTATTAGCACAAGGAAACAGAATTCCATCTGGAGGCAGGCTCCAATATCTCGATTTTGTGGAGTAGCTATTATGTCAGCCCTGAGATAGAGGGGATATTTGAATATTATTCAGAAGCGATGCCTTGCAATTACACAGTTCTTGAAAAAATGTTAAACTGGCACCTCGCGACAGTCACTGGGAGGACCCTTCTCCATAAGCAGTGACCATGATCTTTGCAATGGGAAGCATCTCTCTCTGGGATAAAACTTCCCGCACAACAGAATACTGAGTCTCTGCATGGCCACCCCAGTCATAGCTCCAACTGGGAGAGTCCATTTTCCCTCTAATTTAAAGTCATAGCAATAGGCCCAGAGATTGGGAAAATAATCCCACTAAGGTGCAGAGCTAGCACAAGACAATAGTAGTTCCTTTTGTAAAGACACTTTAAACTTTGTATATCTGCTTTGTTTTATGAAACTGTTGAAGATAGCTGTGCCGTCTTACACAATCCTCATCCATCTTGGGGGATGTCTTACATTATTCCATCATTTGCTTCGACTTATATTCACGTATTTTTATTATCTAAAGTCCATACTGTCGTGAGATTTCTTTAGCTTTGGCCTAATCCCCTCTCACGCAGGAGAACATACATCATTGGGTCTTCCGAGTCTGTAACAGCCTTGTTCTGGAGGACCCCGAGAGCTTTGACAAGTCTTGGCCAAATTGTGGCACATGCCTTTACCTGTTGATTTTTGGGTAATGTTTTTCTCATGTCTGAACTGGGGTCACGAGGGAGGGACATGAGAGGGAATGTGTTCTTATCAAATCATACATGTCATAGGCATCTGATCATGCACACCATACCATAGATGTCATATGCATCCAATCATGCACCTCATATCAGAGGGATGTTCCACCTCTTCTGAGGCCTTTTCTACTGAGAAACCTGTCTTCCTGCGTTCTGTGCATCCAACCATTTATTCAAACTCAGGCCACACTTTGACCGTCACCGGGTCATAGGCTATTCATTTGCTTTTCTCAGGTTGTGCTGCCTCTGACCCCTAGGTTCTCTTCCAGTTTGTTCGCGCAGATTAGCTTTAGAAAGCGTTCCTACATCTTTCCGCTCTCACTCGGGTCACTCGTTCCCAGCCTGAACATGAGAAGACTATACCATATGTTGGTTTTTCTACCATTTTCAACACTGAAGCCAGGTTCTTGGATCTGCCACAAACTGTCTTATGGGAGGGCATCAGACCAAGCTTGCACTTTGTCGGTGGACAGTCATACGCTTGCTCAGCACCCAGCGGTTCCTCCCATTCCCAGTAGCTGGCTGTTGGGCCTCTCCTTACACACCTCCACCCTTCTTCCTTTCACGTGGCTTCATGTATTTTCCTCCAAAGCATTGCTTTATGAAGAGAGGTTGTTCTATAATTTTTTTTGCAAACCTCAAACCTAGCTAACCCTCTGTTTGTGAAATTAACCTATACTTACAAAAAGGAAATGGAAATCACGTGCCATTGATGATTCAAGGTGGCATGGCACCTTCCTAGCAAGCCAGCTCAGAGCCGGTGTGTTGTCTCTCTCCGTGAAGGGACATGGAGTCCCATCAGGCCTCTATCCAGACCACGTTTGACTTATTTTAGGGTAGTGCACTCATAGACAACACCGCTTGGATATTTCACTAGAATTCACAGCAATTTCCAAGAGCTGCAGCCTCCAGAAACACACACGAAGCACAGCAGACTTTACCAGCAGAACAATTGCAGCCTCATTCGTGATTATTTCTACAAAGAAGCAAAGGTCCTGTCTTTCCCATCCTGTCCTCATGGAATGGAGTTTCCAGGACTTTGAGCCTTGATCTAAGATCTCATGAGAGTCAAACCCTGAAACACGTCCTTCGATTAAAATAGAAAATGCACAAACTCAGAAAAGCTTAACCTGCTCCTTGAGAGATGTGGAAGACAGCATTGGAAGGGGATGGGGCCGGCCAACACAAATATGTCTTTGAAATAAGAAGCCAAAGATGAGCAAAATAAAGGTGAGTGAGAGTCAGTTCTAAATACGTCTCCCGGCAAGGGCCAGCAATGGTCTCTTCACAGGGGAGTTAGCTCTTCTCCTTTCCTAAGGAGTTTCTTCAGCTCTGCAGCTGTGGAAGGTGCCAACAGCAACACACTGGATAATGAAAAACAACTGTTAAACAGACACACACTTATACACACATACACACACTACACACACACACACTACATACACACAGACACAGACACATGGACACACACACTATATAGACACACTGCCCCCCCCCCGCATACATACTACACAGGCACACATACTACACACACACTGCATACATGCATACACACATATAACACACAGTACACAGATACACACACTACACACAACACACACATACTCACAGACACACATGACACACACATATATACTATACACACATTCACAGACACACACTACACACATATATACTATACATACATACAGACACACTACACACAGAGACACATACAATACACACACATACCACACAGAGACACATTACACATACTATACACACACATACTATACACATACAGTACACACATAGACACACACTACACACACAGACACACAGTACACACATAGACACACACTACACACACTCCTCACTCACATATGCACACATGCACACCTGCTGTTTCCCATCCTGCATCTGTATCCACCCACACTTCTGTAATTGTCCTCCTAAGCTGGAAGCTGTCTGGACTGACTGGGAAGGGCGGAAGCCCCTCATCTCTTTTCCTGAGTCAGTAGACAGAAGAAAAGTTAGAAGAGCAAAGAAAGAATCCACGGAAAACTACAAAACCCTAGGAAAAATTACATCAGGGAGTGGCTGGCAGGGCACACACGGCTGAGAGGGAAGAGTAGAACACGCACTAAGGTGTGAGGGTGTGAGAAGAGCCTGGCTGAACGTTAAGTTAGCTTGCTGGCCTTTGACTGAGAACCGAAATTAAACTGATTAACCTACAAAAAGCAAGCAAGGTTTTATTTTGCTTCTGTCCTCACCCCAACTGTTTGAGTAAGGGAAAATGGAGGCAAAAAGGTGAGCGGACCTCCCTAAGGCCACCCAGAGCGTTCCCCCCACCTCCCCTTCTTTTGAAAATAAAGGTTTACTTTAGATACTCAAATAGACATTTTCAAATGTTCAACTCCAAAACCTCAACCACTGGTCCCCATGTTTACAGTTCAGGATTATACAAATTTCCCTTGCTCCTCTGAGGCCTCATCTAAGAGACTGATTGATATGCGCTTGCAGCCCCAGGCCAAGGGACAGAAGCTTCTCCAAGCACACAGCCTTTAGCTGATGGGCACATTTTTCATTCCGGGGAAGGACAGCCAGCTACAGCCAGCTACAAGGCCAGCCAAAAGTGGCACCTATCAGCTATGAAGGACAGTTAGTGCCTGGTGCCAGAGGGTTAAGAAAAACCACACGAAGCAGAGCTCAGATGCTCCGAGATGTACCAGATGCTTTGGGCCACAGGCCGACATAGTCCAAAAGATGTGTCCAGCGCAGTTTTGGATAGTGTCTGCTTCAGCCTAACATCTTAAACAACGTACATATCTTCCAAGGTGTTTGGAGGGTGGGAGAATTCGGCCGAGTACTAGCGGGAGAGAGGTTTCTTAGTAAGAACTGCTTAGATGGGACATTTTCTTTGGAAGAAGTCATCACAGCGTGTTGGCTAGCTAGCTCAGTTTGAAACGGCTTTTATACGGCAGTTTATAAAACACGGAGGGACCGTCAATAGTTCATCTCAAAGAATGGAGGGAGGGAGGCGCTGGCAAGGATGCAAAGTTCTCTCTGGATCGCTTCACAGCATGGCCAGAGGGTGTGAGGACACATTTGCACCCTGTGAGAATGCTTCTGAATCTGCAAAATCGTGCCCCCGTCTTGCACTTCTCCCTCCCAAACCTCGCCACAGCCCTTCCCAGCCCGCAGTGCAGGCCAAGGTCGCGCCGATATTTTCTCGTCATTACACCAGGTCAGGGGATAACTGGCAAGCCCAGTTGGAAAGTGAAAGTGTAAACAGGTTTTTATTTTCTCCCTTTTCTGGCTCTCCATGAATAGAACTTTCACAGAAGAACCTCAAGCTGATGGAAAAATTAGATAATCACAGTCGGTTGCCTTAACCTCCCATAGTCCTCCTTACTGTGGGTCAGTTAAGGGCTCCTCAGACACGTGAAGAAAAAGCACGAGCCTTGCTTTATTCACGGTTTTTTTTGAGGTGGGGGGCGAGGTAGCAAAAGACACGAATGAACAACTTTAAAGCATTTCAGCCAATTTTCTCACTCTGATTGCTTTGACTAAATTAAAATTAATTTCCATGAAGAGGAGCTGAACTCAAGGTGCCAGCAACTTTCTAAAAAGCGAGCCAGCAGCGCCGCCTGCTGGCTATTTTCTGAAATAATGCAGGATTTAAAGCGGGGCAAAGAAGGGTTTAAGAGACAAGAAAACGTCCCAGAGGAGATTTATATAAACTCACACGTTACGGGTTAAATGTGAAACTTAGCTACTTCTAAATGTCACGTAAGTCTCTGCCAGCAAATACGAGAAAAAGGGATATTAAAGCATGCAACGCTTACTTTATCTTTTTGCACAAATAAACGCGCTCAAATTTTAAACAAAAATTCTCCCTCAGCATCAACTGTACAAATAAACATATAGTGATATTCCTGAGATTCACATAATTTAAACCAATTTTTTTCCCACTTAATCCCCGGACTCTGCCTACAACTTTCCATTTTCAGCAAAGAATTCCTACTAGCAATGGAAACCCAACCAAGTGACTTTATATGGGAAATATAGATTTGGAAAAATGTTTTTGTTTTATTGTAGCAAGCGTTTCAGTTAGAAACATTCCCATCTGTGACTGCTCTCTCTAAAGTAAATATTTCAAATGTGAGGGTCGGTGTGACCCCTAAATGTTCTCCCAGAGGCGAGGCTCAAGGCTTACTGAGCGCTAAGGGGGGGGGGGAGTGTTGAGTGAGAAGACTACTACTCTCTGCCTGTGGGCTGGCTTGGGAGCCCTTCCTTTTCCTTTATCCTAGCCACTGTTACCAATGTGTGTTATTGCTTGTACACATAAAAGGACTTCACACACACACACCCCTAGCCAGCTTTATTGTGTGTCCACCCTCCACATACCCTCTCTTGCCTCCCCCGATACTCCTCCTTTCCCGTGGTTCCTTTGCTTTCCCGGAAGTGCAGGGAGCTCTTTTATCTACATGTTCAATTAAAACTGAAGACATACTAACGACAGAAAAGCTGACAAAGAAAGCACCCTGGCATTGCCGGTGCGGGGATTTGCATAGACAAATCTACAGAGTGAGAAGTAACAGTGTCTGATTTTATCCCCGTGACCGATAGGAACCCCATTCTATGAACTTGTAGCTTCCTCTGGACTGAAATGTATCAGAGACACTGAAAAAACATTCAATATTTTGATAGTTTCTCTTATCTTGGTTCCTACAGTTTTATAGAAATGTATAAAAGTAGAACATAAAATATATGTTAAATAGAAAAGTAAAGACCCAGATAGGCAAGGGTTCAAATCACAGTATTTTGGGGGCAGGGCTGTTTGTTTGATTGGTTTTGGTTTCTCAAGGCAGGGTTTCTCTGTGTAGTCCTTGTTATCCTGGAACTCACTTTTTAGACCAGACTTGAACTCACAGAGATCCCCTTGCGTCTGCCTCCCGAGTGCTGGGATTAAAGGTGTGCGCCACCACCGCCTGGCTTAAATCCCAGCATTTAATCTGCAGAGGTTTGTGACTTTGTGCCTGTTACAGCCCTTTCCAATCGGAAAATCATTTCTAGGTTCATTATACGGAGATGAGCTGGGAGAAGCTTCCAGAAGAGGGTATTCTGTGAGCGACAGCTATCAGTACGTATTATTTATTAGATTCTCATGGATTCCATTGTGAGGAGAGGAAATACTGCACTTTCTGAATTAGGAGGTGCTTCATGGTAATCTAACCCAGAGGGAATTAAGAGGATGGAGTTCATTCCTCCCATTTAAGACATAGCTAGGATTATTCTTTCCGGGGTCTTGCATGGATCTATGGCTCTTGAAGGCCGCAGAGCAGAAAAGGCAATGGTCTAAGAGTTCTCCTTCCCTCACAAATTAAAACCACTCGTAACTGAGAAGGAAATAAGGGCGTTGAAAAGAAGGGCACGGGTGGTTTTTCTGCTCTGCTTCCCTCTCAGGCCACAGCCAGGCAAGTCTGCGCTAGGCAAGGGCGGCAGGAGGATGGGCCGCAGTGGGGCACGGCTGGCACCCAGAGGAGAGACTCCGTTTGTGAGCTCTGTGGAATTTAAAGAAAACATGAATTAATGCAAGCGCCAGTTCTTCAAAGGCCGACTTCATTCTCAAATTGCACGCCAAAGGAGCCACTAATAAATTATTAGGTATCTTCATTCTGAAATGCTTGTCCAACATTAACTAATTTGACCATATGATATTTTCAAAGGGATAATTATCATTCTCATCTTGCAGATGGGGAAATAAATCAGAATGATCATCACATTTAAAAGGGAACATTATTTCATATTGTGACTAATATCATATTCAGTTACTAATCTTATTAAAGGGTGAAAATGTTCTATCCACACATAAAATGGCACGACTGACCTAATACGGGTAAGGAAAGTACTTGAATGTTCTTTCTAAAAAATTTTTATCCTTTTCTTAATCTACAACCCACAAAAATATTACAAGCAGCTTACAAAACCAACCAAAATAGGAAAGAGTACAACACAGAATTAGGAAGCTCTGTGGATGGAAACAGTAGACACCGAGTGGGACGAACAGCCCCGCCCACGCAGCTGTGGGTGGGGCTCCGAGCTTCCCTGTGGAAAGCCAATGACCACATCCATAAGGCCACTAGAGGCAGTGGGCTTTGGCTTGGTTTTCTCCAGGAATCATAGCTTGGTCTCCACTGAGGCTTCTGCCTGGTGTCCAGTTCACTGACAAAAGCAGAGTGGGCTGGGTCTCATGTACAGCTACAAAGGAAGCTTGATGTCTGGACTTTCCACACCGGGGGATTTAATCAACTACAGCCATAGTGTATTTCCAAAGCTGACCTCTATACTGAAGATCTACTGACAATACAGAACATTTACATTGCACTCAATATTGTGAATGACCTGCACGATTTCAAGTGTGTGGTAGAACGCAATGGGCCACATCTAGATGTTATACCATTTACAAAACATTTGATTCTTCCCTTACATGTTATATTTCCACTGCAGGTTTCCTTCCCTCTTCTTCCAATCCCTCCCCCCACACCTCCGCTCTCTCCCAGATCCACTCCTCCTCCATTTTCCTTCAGAAAACGGCAGGTTTCTCAGGGGTATCAACTGCACATGACAAACCAAGTTGCAGTAAGACTGGGCACATCTCCTCATCTAAAGGCTGGAAGAGGCAACCCAGCAGGAGGAAAAAGGTTCCAAAGGCCTGCAAAGGAGTCAGAGATAGCCTTTGCTCCACTGTTAGGAGTCTCACAAGACCAAGATACACAACCAAAACAAATATGCAGAGGACCTATGTCAGACCCACATGGAGTCCCTGATTGACAGTTCAGTCTCTTTGGGCCCCTATCAGCCCTGCTTAGTTGATTCTGTGGGAGATTTTCTGTGGCAGACACTATACAATTTTCTGTAAGAACCTTGGTGTGTACAGACCCTGGAGTCCAATGGGTTCCTGAAAACAATTTCCCAGGATTCTGAAGGATGTCTGAATATAGTTCTGATTACAAAATAGGCCAAAGCTAAGACACTTTCAAGTAGGACGTATGTAAGACTCTGATGACAATCAGGGTTTCTCAACTGCTGTTCCATGGATGAGCATTGGTTGTGAGCAATTGACTGAGCCATGGAGGAGGTAGTAGACACCCTTTTCATTTACTTCAGTATAGTGTTGATATAAAGATATTAGAAAGCACAACTGTAGCCAACTGAACTATAGCCCCAGAACATAATAGGGAATAGTCTGGAATATCAAATACATAATCTAAAAGATTGGTAAGAGCACCATCTATTTCACTAAAAATGATGTATATGAGTGTTTTGCCTCTATGAATGTCTGTGTATCACATGCATGCCTAGTGCCTGCCAAAGCCAGAAGAAAGTGTAGAATCCCTTGGGACTGGAGTTATAGACAGTTGTGAGGTGTCATGTGAATGCAGGGAATCAAACCCAGGTCCTCTGAAAGAGCAGCCAGTGCTCTTAGCCATAGAGGCATTTCTCCAGGGCATTTTCCTTCATTTCCCACATCACTCAAGTGCCACCCTCTGGCAGATGGTTGGCATCTCCTTAGAAGCTTTGCTTTATTTGAATGCTATACATTTCATCTTTGAGACCACAATGATCTTTAATTGGAGGGAAAGATCAGGTTATAGAATAAGGGTCAATTAGATTTAACTTAGCTCAAGAAAGCTCCTAAATAATTTTTGTTTATGTTTATGAGGATATGAGCAGCTGTATCAACAGCTGTGTTCACCCAGGGTTGAAACACAAACCACGCTCTGAGCCCTAAACAGAGAGGCTCTGAGCCCTAAACAGAGTCACGAATCATGAAGAAGACACTAATTGGCCTTGCACGGACAAGTGAAGAAAAGAGCTATAAAGGAATATTACTAGACTGCCCTTGTCAAGAGAGGCAGACAGTTCAGTAAAGGAGCTCAGTGGGTTTTCTGCCAACTTGCAAACATTGGTCCTCATTTTGAGCACAGGGCAAATGGTTTTCAAGGACACCAAGACATTGCTCAACACTAGCACACAGGGAGTCCACCCTTGATGCTTTGCCACAGATGTCTAGTCTTGAGGCTTTCTAAAGGAAGAGAATTGATAGAGTGAATATATATGAGAATTCATTGACTTGGATTACACAGTATGGCTCAAGTAGTTTCAAGTAGTCCAACCATGTTGGTCTCACTGGAGAGGCTGACTATCAGGGATTTGATGACTCCATAGTGTAGTAAAAGGAGCCGCAGGCAGCTTCCTGCCACCCAGTTCCCAGCTACCTGGCTAGCTTATACCCCAAAATAATAACACACAAATTGTATTCATTTAAACACTGCCTGGCCCATTATATCTAGCCTCTTATTGGCTAACTCTCACATATTAGCTTAACCCATCTCCATTAATGTGTATCGCCACTTGACTGTGGCTTACCAGCATGAGTCTCACCAGCATCTGTCTTGGAAAGGAGAGCCATGGCATCTGCCACACTGCCTTCTACCCAGCATCCTGTTCTATCTACTCTGCCTACCTAATTTTCTGTCCTATCAAAAGGCCAAAGCAGTTTCTTTATTTAACCAATGATATCAACAAAAAACAGAAGACCCTCCTATATCACCATAGGATTAGATGTCTCTGAAGGCCCAGTCTTGATCTGAAGGCCTGGAGGATTCCTGGAGGGCCATGGTCTTCAGTCTCTGCAGTTCTAACATCAGTAAAGAAACACTGCAGTGGCAGGAGAGAAGAGTTCTAGCAAGAGGCAGGGCAAGCAGGAAAAAACAAGGTTCCCTTTTCCCATATCCTTTCATCTGAGCTGTCACCAGAAGGTGACGCCCACATTTAGGGTGGACCTTCTTGCTTCGAATAATCTGGTAAAGGAAGTCCCTAGCGGTAGCAGCCACTGGCTTGATTTTAGTTAGTTTCTTGATGCAGTCAAGTTGCCATTATTGTGGTCCTCCCACTGTGCAAAAGCTGATCCAGGTCAAACTCAGACGTGGACACAGGCTCAATCCACCCCTACATCCATCAATAGACCTTGCCTCGCATTGACCAGAATGATGTAGAACATTGTGTACAGTTAGCACAATCCTTCCGGTTCCTCAAGAGCTACCTCCATGAATCTCTTCAGCCAGAAACTCTTCACATGGTCAGAAGAAGGTAAGTCCCATCATAAGCTAATGCTCTCCATGTCGTTGCAGATATGGAGATGGGGACAATAAGCTTTGCACCCAGCCACGCGCACTGTCCCCGCTGACCTAGAGGAACTTGCTGTCGTCAAGGCAGTCTCCTTATGCAGTGAGGTGAGACAAAAGGGCCAGTCCTCTATCGCAAAACACTTTGTCCTTTCTTGGCATCGCTGTTTTTCATGTGAGGAGTCTTAAATGCCGAGACTTTAAATTAGTTTGGATAATGTGTCCATAGCTTGATCATGGCTTTCATGGCCCCAGAGTTAAGGGATACGCTAGTCACCTCTCCTTTGATATGGTAGTAACGCCAGACAGGAAGAACACACTGATGAAAGACTGTTTTACCTGCTATTCAGAGGTCTTCAGTTCGTCATGGAGGGGGAAGTCACAGTGGAGCAGGTAGTGGAGTTTTTCACAGCACATTGGAACAGAAAATAGGGAGGCAGAAGGAATTAGGGGCCCGATAGGACCATCAAGGGCTCACTGTCAGCGACAACTTTCTGCCAACCTGGGCCACACCTCCTGAAAGTTCCAAAGTTGCTCTATCTGATGGGGAACAAGCTTCAAAATAAGAGCCTGCGAAGGAACATTTCAGATTCAAATCAGAGCAAGGACAGCCTTTTTTATCTCCAAGGTCGTCTCATCTGGAATTTGTAACTAGTTGCATGAACTTGAAGCACCAGCTGTATGTTTCCTCCTGGTTTATCTTGTTAGCGGTGCAGACTCTTGGGCACTGTGGCTCTCGGAATAGTGTCCCTATACTAGCGACCACAAGCGTTGTCCTGGAAATTTACTATCTGCTAATACTCTCGGGCCTCACATGAAGGATGGGGCTCAACTCTCTGAGCAGAGTGAGCTCTGTTTAGCACTTCCTTTGCTGGGTTAGATGTATCTTAAAGTTTCTCTTACAAGCCTGCTTCCTATCACCCAGTTCTGGGTAGCATTGCTCCTCCTGTGCATTCAACTTCCTTTGGTCAGTCACCTTGATACTCAGAGGAAGCCAACAGCACATACTGACAATGCCTCAGTGAACTTCTCTAGAGTTCCATTGGTTATACCTGATGCTGGGTAACTCTAAAGAAAAGATGTGCTAACAGTTCTAGGTGTTTAAAAGCTTGCATCAGCTTGGTTCCAGTGAAAGGCTCCATGCAAGTGATATTCCTTAGTAGCAGGAGGCAGTGGCAATAGTGAGACAATAAGCCAAAAACACTGGGGCATGGCCAAATCATTCTTCTACCACAACCTTCTTATGGCAACTACTATCTCAATTATCAACAAGAATTATCTTTTTTTTTAACAAGAATTATCTTAATGCTATTTAAAAATAAATGTTAGTTCATTTATTCTATGTATGTGAGTTTGTGTGTACCATAGTATCATATGCAAGTGCCCATTGGGACCAGAAGAGGAAGTTCATCTGAATTGCATCAGGGTTCCCTTATTGGCCATCCCTGGGCTGCCTCGTTCCAGGCTTAACTTTCTCCTGACCCTGACCAGCCTTTCCTGTCACAGCACTCCTGGCTTCTGCCTACTTTGTTTTCGTTGCCGACAGAATCAAGATTTCAAACTTGCCACTGTGCTGATCTCTCTGGCCCATCACTTTTGCTTGGTTGTCTTCAGCAACCATGGACTGGCGTTTTATCTGGCCAGCACACTACTCCTGCTATTGGCTGAGAGTCCAGCTGAGTTGCATCTGCATTTAGAGGAAATCCCTTTCTTGAACCTGCCCAGCCCACATGTTTAAAAGGTCACACCACAGGAGTACTACTTTCATGAGTCTGGCCTTGCTCACCTTCCACTCGACAGCTTTCACCCCCTGTCCAAATCAGCAGCGGTCAGGACAAAGGAGGTAATGAAGGCCACCACTTACTGTGTGCTGATCATGTGCAGCCGTGCAGTCTATGTAGGTCTAATATTCAACACGACCACATTTGAACTGCTACTGTTGCCTTTAGTCTCAGACAAGAGGTATGGGGGCTTCTCCGTGTGCATAGAACTGGACAACGATAGAGAAAGAACTCAAGCCCAGCTCCAAACTCTATAAATATCTGTAGTCTAAAGACTGGACTTCTCTGAGTGTCTTGACCAGGCATCCATGGGCTTACCACACCTGATATCCTACCATTCCTAATGGAAGCATGGTTTTCTACTTTGAACTTGCTTGCCTGTTTTCCAGCTCTTGTAAATGTAGGCTGTCTGTGTATTAGACCTCGTCCTTCCTTTCAGTTTCTGCGTGTGTTAAGCCATACCTTAGAACATAACTCCACCCTTACCCCTTCAGGGAAAACACTCCTTCTTTGTATAGAAGAAGATGGGGTTTCTCAGATAATACAATGGGAAAAAACAAAATATCTGCCTACCGAGCAGAGAAATTCTGAATGCCCCAGCTTCAGGGGCAGAGGTGGAAACAGCGGTGGAGGGATACAGGAATCAATGTAAGAAATTGTTCTATTTCAGATGTGATGTAACAGTGGCTAGAGTTAGGGTTTTATCTCTTGGAGTGATTGAAGGAGATTAGAACAAAAAAAATTTAAAGGTTCTAAGGATTCCGTAAGGAGTAAAATGGAAGGACGGAGAACATTTCCAAGTTCTATGCTCCTAATTCAAAGCAAGGAGCAGAACCTGCATGCTTACAGCATCCTTGCTGAACTGACAAAGTAGGGTCAGGCAAGGAAAGAGATCAGGGCAAGTCTTACAGCCTGGGGGAACACTTCAGCCGCTCTTCTGATCTGAGTTCCCAGAGTACATTTGCGAGAGATTTCCCTTGTGATTAAGAGACCAGTGCATCCATGGGGACAGCTCTGATGAGTGCCATGTTTTGTTGTCACAGTTGTTCAGCAGTGAATACTGAAGTTGTTTGACATGGACTTGAGTTTTGTGCATGGTGACAGATATGGGTCTATTTTCATTCTTCTACATGTTAATATCTACTTATGCTGGCACCATTTGTTGAATATGCTTTCTTTTTTTCATTTTATATTTTTTGCTTCTTTGTCAAAAATCGGGTGTTGAAAGATGTGTGGATTGATATCTGGGGCTTCTATTCAGTTCCATTGGTCCTCCTCTCTGTTCTTATGCCAATACCAGGCTGTTTTCAGTACTGTAGCTCTGTAGTAGAGTTTGAAGCCAGGGATTGTGATGCCTCCAGAAGTTCCTTTATTGTACAGGATTGTTTTGGCTATCCTGGATTTTTTGCTTTTCCATATAAAGTTGAGTACTGTTCTTTCAAGGTCTGCAAAGACCTTTTTTTGGAATTTTGATGGGCATTGCATTGAATCTGTAGATTGCTTTTGGTAAGATTGCCATTTTTACTATGTTAATTCTATCTACCTAAAAGCATGGGAGACCTTCCCTCTTTCTGGTGTCTTCTTCAGTTTTTTTCTTCAAAGATTTAAAGTTCTTGTTATACAAGTCTTCCACTGTTTGATTAGAGTTACTCCAAGATATTTTATGGTATTTGTGGCTATTGTGAAGGGTGTTTCTCTGATTTTTTCCCAGCCCATTTATCATCTGTGTACAGGAGATACTGATTTTTTGAGTTAATCTTATATTCTGCTACATTACTGAAGGAGTTTATGAGTTTAGAAGGTAGATGTATAGCAGTCATCCACTTCTTGTTCCACATACACTTTAGCCAGTCTGCCCAGGACTAATCCATCTGCAGTTTACTTTGTGTTGACCACTGTATTGGATGCTGCACAGACCCTGGTGTATGAAATTGAATGAGTCCATAGAGTACACAGAAATGTAAGGACTCCACAGCATCTATGTCCTAAACCTAGAACATATGAGTTTGGATATTACATAGAAGGGAGAAACAAGGTTGTAGGTAGATATTAAGTTACTGATTAGAAGGTGTAGGATAAGGATGTCATCAAAAGAGGAGTCCCAATTCATGTAAGAGAGACAGAGTCCTAGAAAAGCACCAAGGGAATAAGCTGATGGGCCATTCCTGGGTTTGAATACCCAAGGGAGCCATGAATAAAGAGATGTGATAATTTCAGGAGCTGGATAAATCAGAGTGGACTTCTTTGTGGTAGCAGCAGGAGGGGCCACTGGCTTACCACTACCTTGGGTTTGTCTTGATTATGCTCATGGTAAGCTCCTGATAAGAATAAAGACAAGGCAGCTCGTCTGTGAGGTCTGGAGCTGTTACATTTGTAGTAATGCTTTGCAGCATCAATGGAAACCCTGAACGGTTTCCTTGGGAGCCAATAACCGCACCAGGGAGTAGAGGACGGGAATGAACTGGTAAGCGGTCAGTGAAAACCTGACTCGAGTGCACAGAACAGAGAGTGCAAGGGTGTTGACACACCTGGTCCCACCTGGGTGTGCAGAGGTGAGAGAGAAACTTGCGCATGAGCAAGGGAATACTTGAAGCCAGGGTATGACGGAGCTAGGGAGTGAAGTGTTCCAGTAGAAGCAACCCTTTGCTGGCAGTCATTGAATGCTAAAACACAAGCCCCTTTCTGGTATCCAGGACAAATCATTATAAAGTGACCAGAATTCATGATGAAGAGGAAGGCAGTGCAGGAACTCATCGCATGGACAGTATCATGTGACTTTATACCAGCAGAGACCAATCGCTGCCTGTGCCAGGAGCACTGCAATGGGTAGCAGGGAAGCCGGTTCTCGGGATGGCTGGGAATGCAGTACAATGCATGGAGTTATCTGTAGAGCCTGCAGAGCAATGATCCTCAAAAAACCCATCTGCATACCCGGGGTATGACTAGGAAGTTAAAAGAGAAGTGGGAGGCGGTGGGAAGAGCTACTGGGAAGAGGGCACACAACCGAAGGAGCATGAGAAGCTCTCATGGCTCAGGAAAAAGGCACTGACTGGAGTCAGTGTTTTCATCAGTAAAGGCAGCTGTAGTGGCAGCCGATGAGGTTGGGCCCCATTATGTAGTGTGTGTGTGTGGGGGGGGCATCCTGAAGGATTTAACCACACGTCTTCTGTCTTCTCTATTTAGAACCACTAAAAGAGGCTGAGGACAGACAGGCATATGATCTCTTTTGGGGGGGGGGACCAAAGTATGCCCTACATGAGAGGAATCATTTATTCTTCACCCGATAAGTATTTATTAAACTCCTCCTCATTGACAGGCGCTGAACCAGGTGCTATATGACAGACAGACACAGATTCCCTGAGGTCACAAGGCTTATAGGAGAAAAATCAAGTAAAGAGTCTGTAATAAGGTAATTACATCATAATAAGACAATAAACATCATGAATAGAGAAGCCCTTGTTTGGTCAGAGAAGGAGAGGAAAGGAGACCAGCCTGAGGTGAAGGTTAGAAGATATGACTGAGCAGTTCAAACAGGAACCAGTTGTTGTGGGTGAAAACCAGGGACCACTGTGAGGGACGCTCACTTAATGTGTGTGTGTGTGTGTGTGTGTGTGTGTGTGTGTGTGTGTGTGTGTGAAATAGCTGCAGAGGTAGGCTGGGGTCAGGAAGCAAATTCATGCATTTGATAGAAAAAAAAGAAGACCAGGGGAGTTAGGGAGGTGGGACGATGAACAGTAAGACTCAGACCAGGCAGTGAAGAAAATGTGTGGAGGAGATCAATTGATGTCATGAGCAGCCGGAAGCCGTGGAGACCTTCATGCAAATGTGAACTGGGTGAAATTTCTGGACACAGGGTCTCTAGATCAGGTGGATCTTCCACTCATGTTGCCAAAGCTGATCTTAGCTTCCCGAGGCTCCCACCTTCGCCTCCCACGTTCTGAGACTGGAGGTGTGTGCCGTTGTCGTGGCTAGGTTTTTTTTTTTTTTTTTTTTTTTTTTTTTGTTAACTTGACACAAGCTAGAGTCATCTGGGAAGAGGAACCTCAATTGAGAAAATGCCGCAGGCAAATATGTGGGACATCTTCTTGATTAATGATTGATGTGTGAGGACCTAGCCCGCTATGGGTAATGCCACTTCTGGGCAGGTCATCCTGGATGATATACAAAAGCAATTTGAACAAGCCATGGAGAGCAAGCCAGTAAACAGCTCTCTACGATGCGTCCTGTGTCTGTTTCTGCCTCCAGCTTCCTTTTACAGTGGACTACAGCTGAAAGCCGAAATAAACCCCTTCCTTCCCAAGATGCTTTTGTTCATGGTGCTTGTTACAGCAACAGAAACTGAACTAAGACAGCTACCAGCTACCACAGCCTGCAGCAATGTGATTTGACCATGCCAGGCTCTACAGCTCCACCCCTCTGCCTTCTGCCATGTTCTGCTTTTCTTCCTTCATGTTCTTTCTTTCATGTTTCATGAAGGAACACTTTCATATCCCGAGAGGAAGGACCCTGAGACTTGTCAGAACTGTCCATTCTGTCCTCAGTGCCAGGGCACCATGGTTCAACAGAAGACGACCCACAACTGTATTGAGATAACAGAAGTTCTGAGGTTGAGCAGGCGTTTGGTTTGCATATAACCCTCTAGGAGCCTGCTCCCACAAAGTCAGTTAGGGTTCCTGGATAGGGGATCCTCAAGGCGAAAGAAACAGAAGGCAGGATAGAATCGGGAGGTCTGTCTGCTCATGCTGGAGTAGCCAAACATCCCTGAGTTATTTCATAGCTTGCATTTATACAAAAGTAGAACAAAGCACAGCACAGACAGTCAGTCAGTATCTAACCACAAGACCATTCCTGTCCTTGAGTGAGGAGCTTCCACTCCAACATGTGCTTACTGCCCGGAAGCAGCTTTTATTTTTTTCTTGGTGGTTTGGGGTTGTGTCGTCAGCATTATACTTTTTACGAGATAGAGTGTTCTTTCACATGGGCTCCCATATAACCCCGAAGCATGGCTTTTACAGCCAACAGTGTCTTTCTCAGAATTTGCTCTTTTCTCTCCAAATTCCTTTTGAGTTCCTAGAAGGGCTTATTTTCCTGTTTTCTCATTGGCATCGTCTTCTCCCAAAGCTTTCTTCTACCTTGCTATTCATCTCCTTTCATTTAGAATTGTTATTCCCTTTCCATTCACATCTCACCACCCTCCACATCATCCTCTCTCTGTCTCTCTTTTGGAACATTCAGTTCTTCAACCACCCCCATCCTGCAACCTCATAGTTTTTTTTTTTTTTTTTTTTTTTTTTTTTTTTTTATCAGTCCCTCTGTGGCTTGCAATGGAGTTTCTTTCTTTTCCCATAGGTAGTTTTTTATCTCTTTACAGATTGAGATGCTTTCTCCTGACTTAGATAGGATAAGGTAGTGTGCTAAATTTTGAATGCACGGCATTGGGGAACGCTAGCAGGACCCCCGCCCCCCCTGTGTATCTCAGTCGGTGAGGATCTAACCCAGATGCTGACAGGGGAGGGATCAGAGTCTTGGATTTCTTGACTGCTTAGGAACAGCCAAGGACACTCCCAGATCTTCCCATATCCAGAAAGGCTAGACCATTGGCCTGAAGCTCAAATCTGACAAATTCACTGAAAATCTGAGGGTTATCTAGAGAGTTAAAGAATTGTTCAAATAGTAATATTTTGTATATTGTTTCCCTCTGAACAAAAACATGGCACTTTTAACTTGTTTACTGGTAGAAAAGGCTTCATTATTTTCTCCCAATGCTTCTATTTTATAAGTAGAGTATCTTTATAGTGCAAAAAACTAAAACTCTAACAAAATTATCCTTGAACTTCAAAAACAATTTAAAGCTCCGAAATTGAGAGCTTCTAATTGTGTCTTCACAGTGTTACTCAGGTTCTAAAGATGCACGCTCACAGACTGACGTGAGGAGAAATAGTTCACTCGCTCACCTGGAAATCTGTGGGCTCTATATCCTGAAATAGCTATGCATCACTTTATAAAACTACATGGAAACACGGGCATTTTTGTTAAATGCCAGAGTGTTGTCAAAAACACTATCTGCCCATATGGTGATTCAGTAAGTCTCTCTCTCTCTCTCTCTCTCTCTCTCTCTCTCTCTCTCTCTCTCTCTCTCTCTCCTTCTCCCTCTCTGTCTCTGTCTCTCTCTCCTCCCTCTCTGTGTCTGTCTCTCTCTCTCTCACACACACATGCACATACACACTAAAAATTATCATGATTTTCTTCCTTTATTAAAATATTCATAGAACATTTAACTATTTACCAACACTTAAATAACATTTAATATTCATTGAAGTATAAATTACAGGGGAATTTAAAAGGTAAAAGTCATAACAGGCAAATTAAACATGTGTAATGATTATAAAATTCCCACATACAGCCTTACCTAGAATCTCTTGAGTGATTTCTAGCTATTGTTACCATTCCCTTTATTTCTCACCTATCATATTTAGTTAGTAGGAAATTAATCTCAATGTTTCTATGCTTTTCTAACTTTGTAATTAAAATTATGTTAAGTAATAGTTGCTAAATTTGGTGTAAGTATGAAACACTTACTGGTTCAAAAAACATTGAATAAGGCCCATTTCCATGCAAGTAGGCTGAAATGTAGTTAAGAGTTTGTGCTGGGTGATGGTGGCGCACGCCTTTAATCCCAGCACTGGGGAAGCAGAGGCAGGAGGAGCGCTGTGAGCTCGAGGCCAGCCTGGTCTATCCTGTCTTGAAAAACCAAACCAAACCAAACCAAACTAACAACAAAAGCAGAGTTCACCAACAAAGGGCCTGGGGAGAGGGCCCAGTGTTTGAGGCACTTGCATTGTGAGTCTGAGGATGGGAGTTCAGATTCCCAGCACGCAGGTAAATGCTGGGTGGGTGTGGCATCAATCCGAGGCCTACACACACGCGTGCATATGAGCCAGCACACACAGGCGCACCCCAAACATGCAAGCACTCAAAGATGACACACACACACAAGCACAAATATACATAATACATTTATATAAGTAAAAGAAAGAATGGATGAATTCACGTAAGTGCTGAGCTAACTGAGAAGGTCATGGTGGAAGTCAGAGATTGGGGATGTAAACTCATTCCAGAGGCCCAGAGGCAATCTCCTTAAGGAGACGGGTCTTGAGCAGGGCGAGGACTGGCATTTGAGTGCTTCAGAGGAAGAGTATTTGAAGAGTAAGAAAGGGGAAGAAGCCAGATAGAGGGGCAGACATGTGCTGGACTCCACTGAAAACTAAAGAGACCCAAATGGAGGGCACCAAGAGATTCTTTGTGGAGCCAAGTAGAGGTTAGACAGCCAGCAGGGAAGCTCTGAGTGCCTCCAGACTCGCTGCCCCATATGTATATTCTGGAAACTATATGGCAATTTCCAAACCAATCCCTGGATAATCCAACCTCATTTTCAGACATTCTCTAAATACACAAGTATGTCACTAAAGTATGGGGCAAAAATATGTTTGCCCCAAATGGTTTTCACTGTTTTTCACAACCTGAGAAGCGCTGGACAAGAAAAAGCAGGTAGCTGAGAGGCCGCCAGTCCCATCTGCGAGTAGGTTGCAGATTTCAAAGAGAATGCTCTGCCATCAGATCTCAGAAGGAAGCAGGGAAAGCCCAGCTGCTCAGAGAGCTTAAGTGATTTAGCGTAATTCCTCGGCGAACTGTATTGTAAATGGCTATGAAACCACAGTCCTGTGACTGGTATTGTTTAAAGGAATGGAAGCCCAGACGAAACGCTTTGGTCCTCTCTCATAAGTATTCAGATTTGTCCCTTTGGGATGCTTTTTTCCTTAATCATCTCTAGGCATCAGCCACTTGTGAGTAATGAAGAAAGTGCCCACCGGATGTCACAGACATTTCATCTCCTTCTCTGTGTGTGCATGCATGAGGAGGCCATGGATTGACAGTAGAGGGCTTCCCCTGCCAGTCTCTGTCTTCTTTACTGAGTCATGCTCTCCCACTGACCTTGGAGCTCAATAGTAGGCTAGGCTGGCTGGCAAGAAAGCCTCAGAAACCCCCCTGCCTCTGCCCCCCACCAACACTAGGATTAGAGGTGCTAGCTGTGGGCTGGGGAGTGAGCTCAGATCTTCACCTTTTGGAGTAAGCTATCTTTCCAGCATTCCCTTTTCTTGGAGAATATTGAGTGAGCTGTATTTTTTTTCAGATTGCTTCATAGTGCAGCTTTCTGTAACTAAAACAAGAGCGAATTTGACTTCTACGAAGGTGGTTGTTGCTCCACAAAGCCAAAGCTGGAAACTCCAAGGCCAGTTGCTTATGTGTTGAATACAATAACCATTTTATACTGATGAAGAGAATATTGTAGCAACAAATAAACTGGAAAATGAGTCTGTTGGCAGAATGAGAATCCTCTATGGGGCATGCGGTGGAAACTGTGTGGTGGCGGGGTTTCTAAACTCACCAGGAAGGTTTGCCTGTGCAGATGAAAGAGAGGAAGCGAGCAACAAGAATGATCTCCTCGCTCCAGCAAATGGTCAAGACCCTTCCTATACAAGATCTCAATACTTCTCATGAGAAACCCGAAGTCATGGGTGCCATTCTTCCACTAACAGATGTAGCGGCCACAGCCTTAAGATTAAATGAGCATTGCAAGGTCATACAGAGAGCCAGTGGGAAAAGGATGCAGACCCTGTCTCTGGCTCACATTCCTTCTGGCTGTAGATTTTTCACCACACTAAGAAGCTTCTGCAAAAAATAGGAATGCCAAGTCCACATTTTGTCATGTAGCTGAAAAGGGCTACCACCTGAGAATGTCTGCCAGGAAATCTGCAACAACTCCCTATGTCTTTCTCAGAAAGTGAGTACTTTTCTAATACATTGCTCTTCATTTTTAGACATCAATATGTTTTCACCAATTCAATGTCCACCACAAAGAAATATGTCCCCCAGATGCAAGTAAACCAATTGGAGAGTAAAAGGAAAGTTGAAATGATGCCTAATAGCCAGGCCTAGTGGTGCAGGCTTATAGTTGCAGCCTCTGGGGAGTCTGAGCCAGGGAGATCACAAGTTCAAGGTCAGTCTGGGCAACCTTGCATCAAAGTAAAAAGAAAGGTGTGGATGTCGCTCAGTGGTAGAGCATGTCACTAGGATGCATTTAATGATGAGTTCAATCCCTATTATTATAAGAAGAAAAAACAGGTAAATTATTGAGATGAAAGAATAAAAAGAGTGTAATTTTTTTTTGGTGTCATCATTATGATGAAGAAAATTTTAGCCTTTTAACCTGTTTACTAGAACAGTACACTTTCTTTTTTTTCTTTTCTTTTCTTTTTTTTTTTTAAGAAACTGTCTTTTATTTCCATTAGATTCTTGCCTCCTTTAGGAAAGAACCATTGGTTGGTTAAGTTTGTTCTCCTCTCCTGTTCCACGCCCCCACTCTTCTCTGTCCACCTTCTTTCCCTCCTTTCCTTCCTATTTCTATATTAGAACAGTACACTTTCATTTATGGAAAAAATACTAAGACTCAGTGAACTGTGATTAGTAATCTAGGTCCATCTGTCCCCAGAAAAATCACCCTTGAGAACGACTCACACAGCAAAGCATCAATGTTTCAGTAAGATCAGCAACCCTGAGTGAGTGGCATGCCTGCAGAGCCAGGACCAGCGCTAGAGTAAGCCATGCATCGTGAGTTGCTAATCCGAGTCTACCAGGTGAACTCTTCAGGAAAAGAGTTGCTGTGGATGCATAGCTGGTGGTCTACAACTCTTGGAACCCTGTGAGCACACAGACATGTGGTACTGGAGCTCTCCAGGGTACTGATGGATTTGCTCACCCTCTGGCTCAGGTGACCAAGGCCTGCCCTAGTGGTTCCGTTCTTGTTATACTTCGAACTCTGCACTCCCCTCTCTGAGACTGCTTCTGTTTATGACCTCAATTACTCTCAAGGATACCTTACCTATTGTCTATTGCCTACCACAGTTAATAATTCTAAGTTGTCAGTTTGGCACTCCAATGTGCACTCCAGTATATAAAGAAAACTGTAGGGGCACTGTACGTGAAAACATTTAAAACACAAGTCAAAGCCAATAAAGTCATCTGTTAGCTTCAGCAGGTAACTTCTACAGAGGAACTGGGAAATGAGGCTAGAAATGCAGCTAGAATTTAGTTTATGAAAAGCACTAGCTCCAACAATAAGGAGTTCAGATACTTTTATGTTATAGATGTGAAATTTCAATGGAAGGGTTTCAAAGAATTCAAGAATTCAATTGCAACCTTTTTACAAAAAGTACAAAAGCGTGTGTGTGTGTGTGTGTGTGTGTGTGTGTGCGTGCGCGCATGTGAGTGGGTCAAGGAGGAATGTCCTCCTGTGTGTTTGTGGGTGTGTCACTGGCTGACAACATTTTTCTTCATTGCTCAGAATTTTCCCATTTATTTTGTCACAAATGTTCTGACGTATTTCCAATGCTGAGTATCTTTTTCATGATCCTTAGCAGTACACACACAAGGTTTCACATTATATGTTCCTAGCATAGCTCATTGTCCTCTCTGGAAGTCCATGACAAAGTCGTGGAAGTCTGCCTTTGTCTTCCAAGGATGGTGAGAGAAGGAAGAGCTGAGACCAAGAGATAGAGTTCTGAGCTGCCAGCAAAGTTCCTGTGAACAAAACTCTGGAAGTGATGCCCTATGGGTTCTGGGATGGTAGTGACTGCATAAGGCAGTCGCCAGGTTTGGGGCAGCATAGGTCTCTTTGTATACATTGAAATACAGGATTAAGTGAGCCTGTCTATCATCTGTCTAGGCCCTGCCTCCAGTTAGTCTCTGCAGTTGCCCTCCACCTGCCCTTGTCTCCTGGATTTCTTTGACTCGAGTCACGTTCTCATAGAGGCAGCCCCGCCACTGCTTCCTGCCAAAGGGGACAAATTCTGGTTCTTTGGAGTTGTAGAGATTTCAATTTTGCCTCTCACATCTATCCGGTGTATCAGAACTGTGAAGTCTTTGTAAGTTTCAACTTTCTTATTGATGAAGATGGGTAGTTGCCCCACAATATGACTGCAAAGTTCAAATCAAACAAGCAGTCCAAAGCACTTAGCAAGGCCGATAAATGAAGGAAATCAATTAACTGAACGTTGACTGTCTGGAAGTGAGGCCATGCCATCTCTGATCCCAGGGTATTCACCCAGAAGCCATGGCTGATAAGCTGCATGCCCCCTGTGGTCAGTCCTCTCTATGTCTGTCTTTGATCTCAGTTCTGTACTTTCCCTGCATCTTTACTTCATCGGGGTTCTAGAGATAGCTTCAGGTCACTGCCTCTCTGTAACCAGATGGAGCTAGCCTTGCCAATCCCTTCTAGACGTGATTGGGATATTTCAGAAACTCGCCGCGCTGTTATCTTTAAAAGAAACACCTTTGCTCATAGAGTTGATGCCTGCGGATATAATAGGGCAAAGAATATAATAAGGCACAGCCCTAAAGCTGTGCAGAGTGTAGGGCATGGTAGATAGGCTTTTATCTTCTTCTCCGGTCCCTACCCTGGTCTTATGTAGCTCAGGCTGTCCTTGATCTTGTTATGGTAGTTGAAGCTGTACCCCAAATCTCCTACCTTTTCTTCCCAAGTACTGGGATTGCAGGCACATGTCCCCATGTCTAATTTACATAAATTCTTTTCTTCTCATTGTATATTACTTTTCATTTCTTCTCAAGAAACGAAATGTGGATTACAAAAAGAGTGCTTGCTATGGAACTACCAAGACCCGGCTGTGGAGTCCTTTAATAGGTGGTCTTTCTCCACTGGGATAGCTTCTGCCCATGAACGATGTCATGTGGGAAGTTCTGGGGTCAACCTGGAAATAGTGGGGGTGCTGAAAACAATAGCAAAGTAGCTAGCAACGTGGTTTTCTGCTCTTTGTCTTTCTCTCTATGTCTCTCTCTGTCTTTCTGTAGCTGTCTTTCTATCTCTGAAGAAGAACCTCATGTATTCTAGGCTGGCTTCAAATTAGCCACATAGCTGAAAAGGACCTGGAACTTGAACTGCTGTTCCTCCACATCTTGATTGCTGGGATTATAGGCATAGGCCATTACGCCCAGGGTGTATGTGTGTGTGTATGTGTGTGTGTGTGCTTGTAGTTGTATGTGGATGTGTACGTGGAGTCCAGAGGTCAACTTCAAGTTTGCCACCTATTAGTGAGGCTACCCTATTCCCAATGATCCCCCATCTTCAGTTTCTCAGTACAGGGATTACAGCATTGCCAGTATGCCCACCTCTTTACACGAGTTTTCTGAGGATCAAACCTGGAGCTCACCCTGAGCCATGCGAGAAAATAGTTCTAATCCTGATTTCATGGAGGGAAAAGGCAGGAGTTTAAAATCTTCCAAGTAAATGAAGCCAAAGCGAAATAAGATGAACGACTCATTTAGTAAACCAAGTCCCTAAGACCTATAATGGCCCGCGTAAAGAACACATTGAGCCACTGCTTTGGGAAGAAAACCCTTGGACTCTTTTACTAGGAGAAGGAGACACGTGGATTTAAAGCACTCCGTGTTCTTTTGGAGGACTGCCCCCCATGTGTGGAGGCACAATATAAATATCACTTTAAAAATGCTGTGTTCCTTAAAATTCTATGGTCCCCCATATATATTACAAATGTAAATACAATGTCTGTCAAACACAGCTATAACCTATTGCTTAGCACAGCAAGCTTATAATATGTGCCTATTATTCTCAGTCCTTTTAATGAAAGAAATTAAGGACACTGCATAAATTCTTCAACATGTGTTTCCCTTCTCCAGCTGCCCTGAGCTGCAGAACATCATGCTAACAAGAAGTGATGCTAACAAGAAGCTAAAACCAGTGTAGCAAATGGGGCATTTAAATATATATAAACATACTGGCATTCATAAGGAAAGGGGTTATTTGGAGGGAGCTAAATGGATCCCCAGACAGACATATTTTAGGTTAATACCCCATGTATTTTACTACACACTAACCATTTCAGTGCTGCTCAGTGGTAGAGAAAAATATTCTGTTGGTGATCAATAAATCGGCACATAGATGTCTCCTCCTGGGTCCATGTACTATGTATAATTATTCAGGAAAGGAAAAGGAGAATGATATTCATTGAATGTCACCAACTTTCTTTGGTCACTTTAGTGGCACTTTTAAATCCCATTATTTGCAGGAAGCAGCTCACGAATCAAGAGATGGCCCTGGTATTCTCTACAAATCCCTGGACTTGCCTGCATCAGATTCTGTCACTGTAACTAGGAAATCAGGCTGCAATCCATCTCACCTCGTACTCTCTTAAACATTCAGCATCGTTGAAGACATCAGTCATCTCAGCGAGAGCCGATTTGTATAGCAGCGACTCCCACTGTAAAGTCAGAATACAAAGATGACTGGTCCTACCTGGAAAGGAGGGTAGGGCAGAAAGATCACCAGTTCAAGGATAGCCCGAAGTAGAGAGTGAGTTTAAGGTCAGTTTTAGTACTTTATTGATCACTTACTTCAAAATAAGAAGGTAAAAAGAGGGCATGCATGGATGAAGCCTGGGGTCCAGCACTGAAAGGCAGGTGAAATGAGAGGGAGAGAAGGAAGGAGAGAGAAGAGGGAGCAGGAGAGGTAAAAAGAAAAAGGAAGAGAACAAAGAAAAGAAGAGGAGAGGATGAAAGAAAAAAAGAGGAAAGGTTGGCCTTTGCCCCCAGGTTCCTCAGGTGTTTGGCTGAGGATGAGGTGGGTGGCATCCTGCGTCTAGTCATAGCAGGAACCCCAGACTGCAAGCCTCTATCTAGAAGAAATGGCAGTGGGTAACACTGCTGCAGAAACTGAACTCTTTCAAGGGGCATTTTTGTTTAATTAAAGCAAATATGTTAAAAAGGGCATTTGAAGGGAGTTCAAGGGCAACTGCTTGAGGGAGCTTGGGGAATCTAAGCTATTTCTAAAAAATAAATTAATAATAAAAGAAAATGATCCATTGAACTTACAGACTAACTGGAAAATGACATTTAGTGTGTAGCCTGCTTTGTCTGAAGATGCAGTGTAACTCTCCTTCAATTGGTATTAATTATTCTTTAACTTGGTAAAGGCAGCCAGTGCGTCCCATGCTGCAGTCTGTTAGGCATTCAGGGGGCACCGTCCTCTTAGACTGCAGCCTGAATTATACATTAGGTCTAGAAACCAATGTGATCTTGGCAAAACATTTGCAGGCTGTCAAAGTTGGTCTGAACACCTTCCAAAAGAACTCAGTTCCAGGCCAACTGGGCACTGGTCAATTGGGGCAGAGCATCATTTAAGCTGGAAGGGATAGTTATCTGGGCCTAAAATCAGCTGGAGACAGAGCTGCTGCCATGTCAGCAGGCCGCCTTCCCTAAGCCTCCAGCACCAAGTTTGGCACTGGTCATTTGTATCCAGGCTGACGTGGTTACTTAAAAAAGGCGATTCTAAGTCTAGTTGTTTATCATAGTTAATTTCCTTTTCTTTCCCTCCATATCCAATAAAAACCCAATGAAAAAGTGAAAAGCAATTTAAT
Source organism: Alexandromys fortis (assembly GCF_014885135.2). Lineage (NCBI taxonomy): Eukaryota > Metazoa > Chordata > Mammalia > Rodentia > Cricetidae > Alexandromys > Alexandromys fortis. The sequence continues at coordinate 820,500 of NW_026068100.1, forward strand.
ACTTTCTTTTTGTACCAATTACCATTTGAGAACATATTTTATTAAATACATTTAGCTTATTTGGTAGGAGTGAAGTATGAATGACCAGATAGCACCCAATTCTTTCTCGATGTTATTTAGAATAAAATTTCCAGTGGGGCATATATGGCATGTATTTCCCCAACAATGTTTTCCAGTCCATTTTTACTGAAATTCTTTTGAGAGATGAAGGATGGATGACAAATATCAGACACCGTAGAACCTACTCTACAAGCGAGCTAAGATGCCAAGGAAAACCTGAGCTGGAGAAGGGATCAAACACTCACATTTTCCAAAGCGAGCTTGAGCAGGGAGCGAATGGCTTCCACAGGGCAACCATTTTCCATGTGGATTTCCAGTTCCAGATCTCCTTAGAGATGACCTTGACTTGACCCCACATTAGCTGTACGCATCTGACCTCAAGTGCAGCTTCTCTAGCAAACCCAAGGTTGTTCTTTCTTTGCTTTCTAAAGTAATGTGCGCGTTAAAGCCAGGCCATAATGATGATAATTATTAGATTAATAAAGCTACTGTTCCTTGGAGATGTGGTTTTGTGGCTTCTAAGGAGTCTTCTACCCTAGCCAAGGAGCAGAAGAAACTCTTGTATGGCTTATTTTGCAATGGTTTGTGGCCAAGAAGAGCAGAATGTCAGGAGAAGGGAAGAAGAATTAAAGGGGAAGGGAAATGTGAAGACAAAGAGGATTCCTTGGCAGTGGTGTGCTGAGCCCAGGCTCTGCTACTGCACGTGAAGGTTGGACCTCCCAACCTCCCTCCCAGCCTCAGGCGCCCTCTGCAGAGAATTCCCCAAGATCATGGCCATACAAGGCAGAAGAAACGCTTATGCAAACTATCATCAGGGTGAAATCACGGGCTCCGTGGGACAAAGATTTCCTCATGAGCACAATACACACAACCACATTAAAAGAGCAACAATGGTTTATACTGATCTTCCTGTGGGTTACTCTGCAGTCAAGGGCTCTGGGAAATAAAGAGCTACAGGAGGGGAAATCGAGGCTCCATTAGAGTTAGAAGCATCTGCGGAATACTCACACAAAAATATCAAGTATTCAAAATCTAACTGAATACCAGAGAAAATCCTCAGTGATCTCCTGCTGTTCTGAGTATCTAACACTGAAAGCACTGGATGTCAGGGTAGGCCTGTTGGGCCAGCTCATAGTGGGCTGCGGGTTGTTCTGCTTCCCCATCAAGCTCCACTGTCCATGCACAGAGAACCTTCATTTAGGGGACCAAGATTACCCAGACATGTTGGGATCAACAAATCAAGCCTGACCTGGAATGGCCTGAGCCTAGGATTGACGTTAAGAGCACCGAGTCTGTGCAAAGGATGACATCTGGCCCAACTTTAGTTGACTTAACTCCATGGTCCAGGGATCATCAGGATATTCATTTGGGCTTGTTTGTTTGTTTTAAGGCTTCCCAATGATGATAATCTTCTAACAGAGTTGTAATTTGTCACTAAGAACAAGGTTACTTATGCCCAAGGCCTTTGACTCCACTTGCAGTGTGGTTCTGTTTCCTTTGCCTTTGGCATTTTGGATGTCTAGGTGAGTCCCATCACTGTATGGAATCTCTGAGTCATGTATACCCATAGGACATTGTTCTAGGTGGGAGACTATTCCCAGGCTCAAGAGTTCACACTTGGAAAACCGTAACACCACATTTTAAAGGATCTTGAAGAATCTTAAGCTAAAGGCTGATTTTTATTGAAAAATAAAACAAAGAAACAAATAATGCCTCCATAACAAACAAGGCTCACCACACTGCAGGACTAGCGCTCCACAGCCAACAAGGCTCACTGTACCTCAAGACTAGCTCTCCACAGCAAACAAGGCTCCTCACATGGCAGGACTAGCTCTCCACAGGAAACAATGCTTACCACACTGCAGGACTAGCTCTCCATGGCAAACAAGGCTCACCGCACCTCAGAACTAGCGCTTCACAGCAAACAAGACGCACCACATGGCAGGACTAGCGCTCCATGATAAGCTTTGTTTTTGTACTATCTATGTGTTATATTTTAAAGAAAGCTTGTTGTGTTTTTACTTATTTTTAGAGACATTCCCATTCCCTACCAAGACACCTTCAGAATGTATCACTGGGGAGATGACAGCAATCTTCAGTGTACAGAGCGCTGAACTGAAAGGACTTCTTCAAGCCTTCAAGCCCTAGTCTTTCTCTTCCCAGTTCCAACCTGAAAGCATTTTCGAAATAAGAAACACTGGCAGTCTAGAATTGAGTAAACCCTGTTCTTCATACTCACAGGCAGGCTGACGAAAGTCGTGACTCTTTCCCTTGAATGGAGAAATGCTATGAACTTTCCTTTCAGATATGAAAAAAAAATATAAAAAACACAACAGCTAAATAGAATTTAGGTATTTCCATTACTCCTGTTTACCAGAAACCTGCATTTTTGTAGTTTCCTTTGGGTCACAGATGCATGAGCTGAGCAAGCAAGCACCAAGGCAACTGCACATGTCTGAAGCCCTTGCCCTTCACACTCAACCACCCCCAAGATGCTTACGTAAATGCCATGTGGGGTGCATATGGGGAAGAAGAAAGTGGGCACAGGAAGATTTAAGATGTTCAGCTTTTTTATCTAAGCACGGAAGAGATTGGAGTCTTGCTCAAAGATCTGGCAAAGAAGTCCTGGGACAGGGGTATCAATTCTGCAGTGAGACATTCAGTTTAAAACTCAGTGGAACTTCCTAAACCAACACAAAAGCCACAGCCACCCAGCAGGTGGTCAAGTTTGATATTCAAATCATTACCACTTTGCATGTGGAGTTTTCATCAGGACAAGCTTACAGTGTGATGGACAGCTTGCATCTCTTTGCAGATGTCTGTGCTTGGCCATCAAACCTGTGCGGAGAAGATAATTCCCAGCCGTCTCCACCTGATTTTGGCTGAAGGCAATGTCCAATCAAAGTGCCTAGCTCAGCAAATAAACGAGTTGCTTTGACAGGAAATTCCAACAGCAATTTTAATTCTGATCAGGCTTCAGGAAATGGAAAGAATAAAAACACATCAATTATAGTGACAGGAAGTTTTAAATCACACAGCAAGCAGCTGCTGCCAAAAGATGTGTCTGCCAGCTTTGTAAGGAGCCTGGTATTTTGGTGTGACCAAAGTTTTACACCAAAATGTTAGGGGCTGACATCACTCCATAATTGCATGTTATCTCTCTTCGAGGGTAAAGAAAATGACACGCTACTGAAAGCGTATCATTATTTAAAAAAAAATCATTGAGTCAACTGTAAAGGTTGGGAAAGTAAAAAAAGAAAGAGATGAAGAAAGAAAGGAAGGAAAGAAGAGAGGAAGAAAGAAAGAAATAAAAAAGAATAAAAAACCCCAGCCCAAGCTCCAACAGTCCTTTGCACAGAAGGTGGATTTGTAGATCTATGAGACAATAAAAGCACAACCATTCGCGGTGGATGTAGATGAGAACCTTGTTTAAAAAACACTCCAGGATGACATCCCATTCTATGTCATGGCAAAGGCTAGAGTGTTCCTTCTTGTCCTGGACCTCCTGTTAGCCAGGATCTTGTTTTGTTTTTTTTTTTTCTTTCCCTTTGTGGCAGATGTCTTGATACTTTTAATCTGGGTCCACTGAAAGAGGTATTGAAAAGAAACCTTGTTGACTAACACAGTAAGTCCAGAGTTGGAGACTATGCTATCTGAGGGAGGGAGAGGGGTTGGTTCTCCTGGCATGTGGTACAGGCTGGAGTCACTCTAGACAAATTCTAGCATGAATCCACTGGCCCGGGATTTATAAAGTGCCTTTCCATAAAGTTCAAAGGGATGCAGACTCGCTATTTGATACTTTCCCTGCTTCCTGCTCAGGAACCTGGGGAGAGATGTTAATGATCTTGTGCTCATAAACGGCTTGCGGCCAAGGTTATAACTCAAATTCTACTTTTCCTCACCCAATTAAAGCCTTCCCCTTTCTCTAAATTTCCAGGGAATCTAGGATGTTACGTTTTAACCGATAAACTCCAAGTTTATCAACTTTTGTGAGCAACCTAGAGACAAATTTCCTTGTTGGTTTTAGGAGTGATAGACACGGCATCATACAAGTATTTACAAGAATAACTGGCATAAATTCCCAGCCATTCTGTATGCTGTGACAATGTAGACCGTAAGTCTACCAGTGCTTACTAATATTTGACATGTGTCAGATTTTAGAAATTTAGAAATAAACGCTTCATTTGGATATATTGTAAATTTAACCTGGTAACTGTTTAAGGGGATTAGTAGAACCTAAACAGAACAGCTGAGAACCGTCCTGGATGGACATTCTAAGCTCCTGGGAGGTAGGGATGATGTGTTAATGCCTCCTGGTATGTCCACCACACGAGCAGGACAGTGAAATAAACAATTCGCTTTTAGATTTCACCCTGACCTTTCTTGAATTTGTGGTGGGTGTGTTTCAGTGGAAAGTGTATGGGACTCTGAGTGACAGTGAGCAGATGAAACTGCCTCTCAAAGGTGGCTAGTTTCTGCATAGCCTAGGGCTTTCTGAGTCTGTCTTTGTCAGCCATCTTATCTGACAATAAGAAAAACCAGTCTTTAATCACAAGGTTGCTAGGAGGATTAAATGACACACTGAGTTTGAAACTCCATATAGAACTAGCAACTATATAGTAAGTATTAGGCAACACAATTATGATTTTTATCATCAATCATTCTCATCAGTTTACACTTTGCCTCATGGAAGGATAGTGGTGTTTGTGACTTTCTTGACTCTTAGACTTCTTTCCCCATTAGACTTCATTCCTTTTACACAAACTCAAGAGCCTTAGAGTTTGAGGACTCAGGGTACGCCACTGAAAAAGCCCAAGTGATGGTTGTCATCAGGGATGTTCTGTTCCCATTAGAAACCTTCCTCTTAATGAGCTGTGTCTGGAATGGCCCAAGAAAACAGCTATGTCCAGCTAGCAAGCTGTTGCAATCCCCATTTTTTCTGCAGCAACCCAGCTTCTGCTGGAGGTAGCCAAGCACCAGTGCTGTATGCTGAGGATGCTGAGGTTCAGAGGGTGCCCTCTGCTGGGTGTTCTCTCAAATAACCAACTTCTCTAGGAGGTAAAAAGAGAGACAATAGTTTCTCTAGCTCCCTCTCAATCTGATTCTGAGATCAGATCATCCTTCAGAAAAAAGAAAACAAAAAACAAACACAAAAACAACAAACCAAAACAATCTGTATTTTACAGTACCACCAGCCAGAAGAGTGGATGAAGAAACTGTCACTGTGTAGGTGTAGGAAGAATCACACCCGTCTGTCCTATTCCTTCAGCACTAACAAGAAGGATTGAAGGTTTGTGCTCCCCTTTCCCTAATTCATAGAGCAAAAGCAATACTTGCAAGGTGATGGTATCCAGTGTGGCGATTACGCTCTGGAAAGGGATTCAGACATGAGGATGGACCTCGTGAGTGGAATAGATGCCTTTACAAAAAACCTCAGTGAAGGTCCTGGTCCTCCCACCAGATGAGGGCACAGCCACACACATGCTTGTGAACCAGAAAGCACTACCTCGGTAGACACAGGTCGCCAGAACCTAACCTGCAAGATGGTGTGAAATAAGTTCTTGTTGGGTGTGAGACCTACTTCAGGGTATTTTGTTATAGCAGCTACAGTGGGCTTAATGCAGATCATAATTTTGGATCTCCAAGGATTCTGGGTTTGGGAGCAAGGAAGTGTCAGGTTTCACACAACAGTAATGTGATACCAACATAAGTTGTGAGCTTGTATGGTCAGGTCAGGGTTCTCTAAAGGAGTGGAACAGATAAAATGAATATGTGTGTATACATCATATACATACATACATACATACATAAGTGCATGCATACATATGTATATACACACCCACACAGGATTTAATATAATGGCTTACAGGCTGTGGTCCAGCTAGTCCAACAATTGATGTCTACCAAGAGAAAGTCCAAAACTCCAGTAGTTTAATACATGAGACTGATTGTTTCCATTGGTCTTCAGTATAAGTCAGAATCCTGAAGAAATGGGCTCTAAAGCCAGTGAGAGTGAGATCAAGCAGGTAAAGAAAAAAACCTTCCTTCTTCCATATGCTTTATCTAGGCTGCCACAAGTCATGACCCACATTAAAGGTGACTCTTCCCACCTCAAAAGATCTGGATTAGCCGGGCGGTGGTGGCGCATGCCTTTAATCCCAGCACTCGGGAGGCAGAGGCAGGCGGATCTGTGTGAGTTTGAGACCAGCCTGGTCTACAAGAGCTAGTTCCAGGACAGGTTCCAAAACCACAGAGAAACCCTGTCTCAAAAAAAG
>NW_026068100.1:827316-872638 GCF_014885135.2 Alexandromys fortis
GTAAGCGCACCTTGGGGTGCTTACACACATCATTAGAAATGGGCTAGTCCAGGTGTGAGAATTAGCCTGTAAGGGCTAGAGTTCATGGGCCAAGCAGTTCTTAAATGAATACAGTTTGTGTGTTGTTATTTCGGGCATGAGCTAGCCAAGCGGCCGGGGTGTTGGGGATGCAGCCCCGCCGCTCATATTTCAACAGCACAGTATCTATTTTAACCTTTCCCAGGATAGATGACGTCAAGAGGTTCCTAATGCACCCCTCTGAGTTGCAACTCTCTCAGCTCACTGCTGTGTGGTTTAATATTCTTGTTTCCTGTTCTTTGCACTTGCTTTGTTTGGCATCTGTCTATATTAACTATATTTTCCATTTACGTTAGTAGCTTGATGACCGAAAGAAACATATCACTGGAGTGTGGCTGCACTCGTCCCCATATTTTCTCCTTCTCTAGGATTTGCCCCTGCAGCAGTCTTTCATACCCAATTCTGTACATTTGGCACTTGGCATTCATGGTGTGCTATGCAATAGTATGGAGCCTGGATAAAAACAGGGAGCTAGGTACATATTCTCAGCCCAGCAATTTATGGGACAATAAAGCCCAGGCAACATTTCTTACTGTGCTGAAATTTAAGGCAGTTATTGAGAGTGAGGTTTCCTATTTGTCATTTTCAGATTCTTAAACAAAAGGCCTAGACATTTGCAAGCCAAACTCCATGACATCCAAACAGTCTGTTGTAAAAAGGATGGTTGGTATTTCTGCTGCAAACACATCATGGATTTCCCTACCTTTCCTTTCTCGGCTGATAAAATCTCAGATAAAAGATACAAAAATATATAAACAAGACTGTTCTGGGACCAAGTATTTTTAGTTAAAAATTATATTTATTTAGTGTGTGTGCATGTTCACATGTGTGTGCATGTGTACAGTGGCATGTGGAGGTCAGAGGATGATGGCCAGGGGTCAACTCTCTCCTCCCAGTGTGTGTGCATGTCCACGTGTGTGTACCAGCGTGGTAACAGCACAGTGGGCATGTGGAGGTCAGAGAATAATTGGCAGGAGTCAGCTCTCTTCTCCTACTATGTGGGTCCCAGAGATCCAGCTGAAGTCATCAGGCTTGGTAGAAAGCAACTTTACCTGCAAAGCCATTGTGCAGACCAATGGGTCACAATATTAACCAAGCCCTACCTTAATTTGGTTTCTTGAAGTAATTCCTGCACATCAGTTCCCCCCTTGAATCCTCAATAGTACAGACTTTAGGAGTAATATACATACATATTCATTGAAAATAAGCTCTATTTGAGAGTGCCTCAAAATTAATTGTGTTTAGCAGTCAAAACGAAGAGATTCTGTTTAATCCACCCCTTTCAAAGTCCACTGAGCCAAAACATATGAAGAACCATCAAGAAACACATGAAAGATTAACACAGATTAAGAAAGGCTATGAGAAGAAACCTTACCATATCATAATAAAAATATGGTATTTTTCTCAATGTTTTCAGAGTCTGAAGAAAGGTGTTAAAAGCAAGCAATTGAATTTTGCTGGACACAGCCATGGAAAGGCTAGGAGAACATTCTGTTTCTTCATGTGTGTGATGGAATTTGTATTGTTAGGAGGAAACTCTTATAAGAAAAAATTATTTTCAAAACAAAATTTACTTGGCCCAGTGACTGAAGTGTTACAGGGGAATGATGGCCACTGTCTGAAACTTCAAATATCTAAAAGGCACAAGGAAGGATAGGTAGATGGACAAGAAAGCTGAGTATATGGCCAGGGAGGGCGCAAGACACGTGCCAAGTCATGGCAGCTTGGGTTTTGAAGATAGGAAATAGGCAAAGAAAGACGTGTTATCCATATCCTCACCCTTCCCATGTCTCTCTTCTGAAATTCAGGGCATGAACCCCAGAGATGAACTGTCCAGGAACAGGAAACTCTCCCCACCCACCCACTTCATTCTGGTCCCATGCCTCCTGATTCTGCCCCATCATAAATGAGTGCCCACTCTTGAAACGCATGCTCACCAAGTCAAATGCATTCAGAAAGCATAGAGCATAGCTGTACTTCCCTCCATTAGACCCTCGTTAATGTTTCTCATTAATAGACTCAATGCTAAGCACTGAGGTCAGCTTTTCTAAATGTCACTACTATTTCCTTTAGAAATCCACAATCAATGCAAGCTTGCTAGGGACATCATAACAGAAAAATACGTCTACAACAGAATGCCTTAGGTTGGGTGTCTTAAACAACAAAGGATTCGTTATTCATAGGTGTTGGCAGTCCTCAGCCCCCAGCCTCGCCTCCCAGCTTGTAGAAGGTCCTTCTCTGTGTTTTTTCAAGCTCAGCCTGCTGTGTATAGTCACATCTATGTTTTCTTTTCTCTGTGTGTGCATGTGTGTATATGTTCACATGTGAATGTTTGTGTGTGAATACACACTTGCACATATGGAGGCCAGAGATCCACCACCGGTGGATGGCACCCCTCAGGCACCCCCCGTATTTTTGGAGACAAGGTCTCTCACTGGGACCTGAGGTCCACCAACTAAACAGGACAGGTTAACTGGTGAGTCCTAGGGATCCTCCTGTCTCTACTTCCCACGGCTAGGATTTTAGCATTTGTCAACATGCCCAACTTTGTATGTAGAAGTTGGGGGTCAAATTCGGGTTCTCATGCTCGCACAGCAAGCGCTTTACCAACTGAGCCATCTTCCCAGCCCCCACATTTCTGTTTCTTAGACAGAAACTAGTCATAATGGATTAAAGATCATTGAAATGACCCAATTTTAACCAAACTGCCTTTTCCAAGAATCTTTAAAAGCTACATTGACTTTGGAGGGCCTAGAATTTAGGGGTTCATCCTATGGCTGAGATCGGTAAAGTTCAAGCATTAATTCTTTCTAGGCATCATTTGCAGGTGTCTTGTAGATTTGTCACTAAAGCTCAGTTTCACTAGCGCATTAACAAAGCAGTGGTTTTCAGAAACATTTTCAGAGCAGCAGTGACCTTCACGGAGGACACTGCAGAAGGGACTTTCTAATGGTGGGGACCCTGCAGCTTGCTCATTAACCTTGGCTTCAGGTCTTTCCTACCCAAGCTGAATTTAAGAAGCACTAAAACTATGACAACGTCAGTGCACCAAGAGGTGTTTCCAGTGAAGGTCCTGGTAGGTCAAGCAGCAAAGAACTTATTAAGAAATGTGAAGAATCAACCCCTAGTTCTTGCAATCTGAAACTCTGAGTTTTATCACTAATTTTATGATGGAAAAAAACCACATCATCATTTTGCTTGATTAAGGCTAAAATTGATATCCGGCAATTATTTTGTGTTAAAATTATTATGTGTTACATACATATATCTTTACTAATTAACTATGTGGACCACATTCAATTTCTTGTTTTATCTTATTTTCATTCAGGTTGAACCCCAGACGATCCCTCTGACCCCGTCTTCCAAGCATTTTTCATTCAGCGAAAGGAGATCTCCCACGCTGAGCTGAGCGCTGATCAACATTCCTGCATCACGTTGCCTCAGAATTACCAAAATTACTGACTTAAGTGGAGGTCCTCATTTCTTCTTTCTCATGTTCTAGAATTACAAATAAGTCCAACTGAGAAAAAAAGATGCATTTTGGCAATTTTGTGCCCAGAAATAGAAAAATTACGTTGATCAGCTTCTAAGTCATGTTTCCTTCTTCTTCTTAAAGTCATGTTGTGATTATTGCAGTTTTAGTCCCAAATACTTCAGCAGCAAAAAATGAGACACAAGGAACTCAGAGGTGGCCTGCCAAAATGAATTTTATTCTTATTTTTTTCAGAAAACTGCATTTTGGCAGTTTTTAATTTAAGAAAAAATTGTATCTTCTTGAACTTCATAAACATTTACACAATCACATGAACATGTTTCTCTTATGACTCGCTGGAGGACAGTAGTGGGCAATTCTGCCTTGATCACTTAATTATCATAGGGCTTTATACTTTTTCTAAGCCAAGAACATAAAGCCCTTTATTCTAATTCCATTTTCATTTAAAAATAGTCAACAATGAACATGATAGGTGCTGTACCTGATCAACCTTAGAACAATGCTATTTTCTGAAGGCATTCGATCTACAGACGAGATGTCCTGCAGCCTGGCCATCATGAAAGAAAGAAGATGGAGGACTAGCCCTAAACAAACACAGTCAAACTAAGATCCCTGCCACTATCAAATACCTCACTGGCATAGATATTCTTCCTAGGCTGTAGCTTTTTCATGTGAGCGGATCATAAATGGGTAACATTCAGAACCGAGAGTGTGGAGTTTTCCTGAGGATAATGCATGCTACACCACTTGAAATAGAGTACTGGGAGCTAAGACTCTACGATGATTCTTACTTTCAGGGAACATGCCTTGGGCCCAGTCTTGGAATCAATTCAGATATCATCTGAAAGACGAAAACTGATATTAACCATCTTTCAAATATCTGTGTAATTTTCTCATTTAATTTTTGAACATTTGAAATTTACGTATTGAATTTTAAAATGAAGCTATTATTGTGTGAAGGAAATCATTGGCACCCACCCTTGTACTCATAGGATGTGGCAGGAGATGGAGATGGAGCTATTAATGCAAGTGTATAATATAACCTGGGACTATTTAAATGAGAAAGACAAGAAAGCTACGAAAGCCTTCAGGGCACGGATAGGGAGCATGCCCTTCCATCCTTGGCTGTGGGTTGCAAACACACAGAGTTAAAGACCCTACTTAAGACCAATTAAATCAGAATTCCTAGGGTGAAGATAAGGCATTTGGAGGTCTTAAAGCTCCCCAGTGCTTGTAGTGTGAAGCCAGGCTTACAGAGCAGCAGACTGGAGCATACAGAGGTGAGTGGACAGACGGCACCAGCTGGTGCTGAGCATCTGGGAGGAAGGCCTGGTGCACACACAGAAGCTTGGGGAAGTTTTTAAGCAAGGATGCCAGGATCACAGCTGTCTTTTTCAACCATTCTTTCTTGAAAGTCACTCTATCTTTTATATATACACACACACACACACACATATATATGTATGTATCAACACATATATAAATGCATATTGAATATGTATATGCAATGCATGTATATGTATATTATGTATACATATTTATGTTATATATGTATACACTATATATGATATATTAAGTATATATTAACTCTAACATATAGTATATACATATATACATATATTCACTATGTATATATACTGCACATGTGAAAATGGACTGACCGGAAATAGGTATTGGTGTACATGGAATCCAAACACCCTAGCTCATAAAGAGAACTTCCCACGTGTTCTTTGCGCTTACAGCCACTCCTTTCACACGCCTGTCTAATGAAATCAAGACGTGGTGTTTTCTGATTGTTTATGTTCTGTCGTGTTTCTGTTGCCCGGAATTGTTCACCTGTTTTGCTCCCCACTTCACATCCTTGCCAAAAGTCTGCCCACTGAGGCAGCGTTGATCAGTTCACCACTGTCAAAGTACTTCGAGAACGCTGGGGCTAAAGGACATTGGCTGCTGAGACAGAGCACCATCGGGATTGGCTATCTGCCAGCGAGTTAGGTCTGCCGAGATATGCCTTATAAAGTGTTAGACCCTCCTGTGTCCAGCACCGGAGAACTGCAGAGGGCATGCACAGACTGCGTGGTCACTGGGCAGGTGACAGGAGCTGTGGGGAGTCACAATGCGACCTTGGGCATCTTGTCTTCTTATGAGAGATGAGATTATTTTCACCCTACCCATGTGCTGGGATTATAGGTATATTCCACCACACCAAGCTTACATGACTTTTTCCTCTTGGCTACATTTGCTCTCACTACAAATGTACAAGGCAGATGAGCAAAGCCTCGGCCTGCAGTCTGCTTCGGCTTCCAGAATCCTATCCACGTCATCCCTGTTGTCCTCTTGACTAACTTCCCAGGAGCTCAGTGCTGTGTATTCCAGTGACCTTCCTTTACATCGACTCCCCAGGGAACGTTCTCAGTTCACTCCTTGTTGACAATCCGGGCTCATCTCTCTTGTCTCAAAGTGTCAGTTCCTAGGAATTCTTTCCCACAGTGCTGAGTGTTTACCTGACACTTTCTGCTTCCTACTTGTGCTTTGGATGAGAAATGTCCTCCAAAGGTTCATGTATTTAAACACTTCATCCTGAGTAGGCGCCACTCTTTGGGGAGTCGTGGAAACCTTAGGAGGTACAGTGTTGCTGGAGGAAGCACTTCACTGAGGGTGGGCTTTGAGTGTGTATAGTCTCACCCCATTTCCTGTTCTCCCTCTCGAACCTTCCCCTTCTGCCTCCTGTGTGTAGGTAAAGATGTGATCAGTCAGTTTTTGGCTCTTGCCTGCGTCCCATGTCCTCCCTGTGTCTCTTGGAGTTAGCGTTTCATGGACTCTGGCTAGCTCTTGGAACCATAAGCTAAAACAAATCCTGTCTCCTCTAAGCCACATTTAGATATGGTATTCCATCATAACAAAAGAAAGTAATAAATATGAACGAATTCCTTCCTTTCATCTCAAAACCTCGCACAATGTCCCGCAAATTTCTATGAAAGTGTTACCTACTGTGCTGTGTCCCTCCTAGACATAGCACTAAAAACCACTTTCCTTGATAACATTTTTATTGTTTTATAAACTAAAAACTGCCGGTGGGGGAGATGAGTCAATTGGTAAAATGATTGCGGTGCAAGCATGAAAACTAGCGGTCAGATCCCCAGAACTGACGTAAACAGCAAGCGTCAGTGTGTGCCTAGGAAGCGGCACACAGGAGGTCCAATGGACGCACCCCAGGGCCTTGCTGGCCAGCCGGGATAGCCATTGAGTGAGCTCCAGGTTCAAGAGACGCTGTCTCCAAAAGAAGGTAAGAACCAACCGAGAAAGACAGATGATGCTGGCCTCCAGCCTCCACATGCATAAATGAGCACACGGAGGCCATGAAATCCCCAACACAGGCAGAGACACACACATGCACTTTCCCCTCATTTCCAACGAAGATCATTTCCCAGAACCAGAATTTGATACTACTCAGCTAGAGGTGTTCACTAACTCCATTTCTAAAGTATTATTGAACAAACACTTTTCAAAAACATTTAAAAATGAATTTGGTATCTTCATTTAAACAACTAGCCTCCACAGTTCTGTTACAGATGTCTTTCAAGACTGTCTAAAATTGATGCTGGGCGCCATATTAACATGCAATTCCTGTCTGTTAGGTGAGATCCAATAAAAGTGACTGCCCAGCTGAACTGAACTTTCAAGGGAAATTCCACGAAGGTCTGATTTTTTTTTCATACTTCAAAGAATAATACATACCCCAGATCCTATTGCTTGGCTTGAATTTTGCGAAACCTCTTGCTGCCAATATATTGCTGGTGTTGAAATACAACCCATGTCTCTCACAGCTCTGACAAACATACTTAACACATTTATGCATACATTAGTTAGTGTAAACATACCTCACTTAAGTAGAAAGAAGGTTTTGGAATTTGAATATTTCACCACCATGTCATTCCGTGGAAGTCACCTTGGGGCCGCTAGCAAAGACTCGGCGGTTCTCACAGAAAACACAGCACACAGCAGCAACTGTGTATGGTCAGGAAGAATGGCAAACCCACTAGGGAGAACTCTGAAACCCACATGCAGTTTTAATTAAATTCATTAAAAATGCTGTGTCTCTCAGTAGATTTGAGGCCAGATAGAACCACTTAACAATAGCCAAGATCTAATCCAGTTTGTCAGAACTAATAACAATACAGATGCAATTTCTCACGCAAGGACATATCCAGCAAGTTCACGAGTGAGCAATTGTGGTGCGTTTTTAAAAAGTAACATTGGTAAATTATTGCAAGATGTTACCAGCCTCAGACCAGGGTTGCAATTTCTAATTCCAATGAATTGATAAAAGGCGCCATTAATAAAAAGGTACATTTTGGGCAGCTGACATGGCTAATTGATCAAGTAATTTGAGTGAAAAAAAAATACAAGATTTCGCTAGGAACCCAGACAGGGATGAAGTCACTCAATTTTCCAAAAGTCAGAAAGCCTTGAAAAAAATAAAAGAGGAGACCACAGAACACTTTTATGCCTAACCAAAACCAAATAAAATGATCCCAACATACAAATAGGCGTCAGATGAGCTAACGCGACTCGAGATTTCAGCTATGTAGGCAAACCTTTCATTTTCTTACCCAAACATGCCAAGCCAAGGATTACCTAAACAGGGCGCGTAGGGAGCTCTGCTCCTCGGTATGTTGTCACTGGGAGGGAGGGAAGGGAACGTTTCCCCCAGCTCCTCACATCTCACCATTGCTCGCTAAGGTCATGTTTAACATAGCACTTGAATCTCGAGATCTGGCTTATGTTAAAACCGAGTAAGAAACAAACGGTCCCAGATGAGTGCACATTTACCTAAGCTGACTCCTGAAGAACAGTCACTGGGAGGGCGCATCACCGTTAGCCCACCCAAGGATCCCCACAACAGCCCAACTCACTACGTGTTGAGACCATCTGACGATGGCGGATGCTCGAAGAGCTGAGGACCTCTGTGTACGAACTGAGAGGCGGGGGCAGAGGCTGCTCCTGCTAGGTGCCAGGTACTTGACAGAGATACTAGGAGAAATGTAGCCTGTCTGCTGTCTGCCAGTTTTTGTCTTCCCTAAGCTCATCCGTTTTCCAGAGCCCTCTTGGTCCATTTCAGGAGCAGAGTTGATATACACACATTGCCTCAACCTTCAGCGCAGCCCTATCTCTGAAATAATAGTTCCCGGAAAGGCATGTTCCTATCATTTCCTTATTCCAGACTCCTATGTTTTTAACAAAAGAGTTGACAGGAGACATGGATGCCACCAGGATAAACAAATCAAAGCTGCTGCTCTCAGAAGCACAGAAGAGAGTGTAT
Source organism: Alexandromys fortis (assembly GCF_014885135.2). Taxonomy (NCBI): domain Eukaryota; kingdom Metazoa; phylum Chordata; class Mammalia; order Rodentia; family Cricetidae; genus Alexandromys; species Alexandromys fortis. Next base: position 836,211 of record NW_026068100.1, read on the forward strand.
GAAATAGGACGGCAAGGGTATTTTGAACTATCTCCTGAAAACAGGAAAATAGGTACTCTTGTGATCTTATGAGAGGAGATCCCTTACCAAGGGCGCCAGGAGACATTATCCAACTAGCAATACCTGAGGCAGTTCTCACCTACAGAACAGCTAATAAATTACAAACTCACTTACATTTCATGTTTTTTTTTTTTCTTTTCCTTGGAACTGTTATTATCCAGGGTATTATCCTATGGATCGCCCTATGCCTGATTCAAACTGCTCAGTCAGGAAACGCGAGTAGGCCACCAGAGTCGCCAAGCAACATTAGAGAATCATCAGGCCTAGGGGAGTTAGAAGTTATTCTCACTTTCTGAAAACCACCATGTTCGTCTTGTTTCTCACCACACAGAAAAGAAAAGGTTTGGCCCTTCAACACACCACATTCATGGTGAAAATGACCACTTGCTCCATTAGCCACAAGGAAATAAATTTCACAGAATACTTCATGCTAAAATTTTTAGATTTTGAAAAAACTTAGTTTTTCTTCTGAGTCTCCAAACAGTTACTTATTAAAAGGAAGTCTCAGCCATATATATGTTTCCTGCAACTAATCACTGTAACTGGAACCCTGTGCTGACAAGACTATAGAAAATCTTATTTCATTCTTTCCCTTTCTGTTCAGTTACTTAGTTATGTATATTACCTTTATGATGTTCGCTTCTTTAAGACTATAGATAACATTTATTGTTATTCTTAAGTGGATGAAATAAGTACTTAAGGTAGAAGTAAGTCCAAAGTAAAAATGTCAGGAGGTAGGAGTAAAGACATTGCCTACTGAGACAGGGATGCAAGCATTAATTGTTTCCTTGAAGGAGGTCTCCTCTCCCAGGCATGGGTGAGGCAGGCCTCCCTTCCTGTGGGAAGTCTTGATTAGAACTTGCAGATGGTACTTTGTACTCTTTCCAGGCGCCGTGGTTCCCCTAAAGGAAGATCAGATGAATTCTGAAACTTTCCGCTTTGTTTTTCAAATCTACCATTGAGATAAGCCTTGCCTATCTCAGGGAGTCTGGGCTACAGGTTCGGGTAGAGGAATAGAGTGGCAGGAAGCCAACAACATCTCCCTAGCTGGCCTTCAAGAGGAAGAAGCATTGAACATGGATGGCAAGCGTGTTCAGTTAGTAGAATTCTTTCTCACCCTGAAGGAGGCTTGATTAAGACTTGCAGGGTATGTTCCAAGGACTCACTTTAATAGCACTATCCTTTTCATCCTGAGCTCCAAATTAACTGCGAGGACCAGGAGTGAAACAAGCAAAGGCTGAGCCACCTTCATTACCCCCAGTAAGGCAGGAGTGGAGAAACCGGAGCTACGTGAAGGTGCATCTGCACACAGGGTTTCACTCTCCAGAATCTAGACTTTGGGGTAGCTCATATGCAGTGGACTAACCCTTTCCATCACGCTACTCTAAACCATCTGGAGACTGCAAATATGAAAAGATCAACTTCTTAGAAAGAGTAATGAATCATTTACATCAAATAAGGAGTATTGGTCAGCAATTTTTGCCTACTAAGCTTCCTACAATTCTATCTGTATGGAAAGAAAAGTTTGGGATCTAGCTACTCTTAGGCAAGCTCTTCCCTCTGGAAAGCAAGGGGAGAGTGGGTATTTCTCCCTTATGATATTATCACAAAGCCTGTTTCTTTAAGACAATTTCAGATTTAAACGTTTGACTGCTAAAAGAGGGCGACACGAACCTCTGGCCTCCTTTCCAAGTCCTTGGCTCCCTGTCCCTTACAACTTGCTTGCTTTATGCCACAAGAACTAGGTATACCTGTCTTCCTACTTTTCCAGATGTCATCGTTTCTTCTACTTGGAAAAATCCTTTAAAGTTACGTTTTGTTTACTTAGAATGTGCATTTGCATGTACATACGTGTGTGTGTGTGTGTGTGTGTGTGAGAGAGAGAGAGAGAGAGAGAGAGAGAGAGAGAGAGAGAGAGAGAGAGAGAGAGAATGTGCCATTAATGTGTGTGATGTGTGTAAACTAAATCCTCCCTTCCACCATGGGAGTCCCGGGGATGGAGCTCTGGTCATCAGGCTTGTTGACAGAAAATCTTACCTACTTAGCAATCTTGCCTGCCCTTTTTGACAAATATTTTTAGATTATATTTGCTTATTGTGTTTGGGTGCCCTCCTTTATTTTTGTCTTTCTTATGCTCAAATCACCTCTTCTCTTCCTTAGCATCATCAGTGTATAAGATGCATTTTTGTTGAAGACTTCTAATCCTAGTCAGTATGGTATAGATGGCAGAGGGTCAGAAAAGCAAAAACAATCAGCACTGGGAGTTTTCTAAAAGCAAAATAATTGAAAATCCATCCATTATCTGCTTCTAATAAAGTGTAAATAATGCAAACTCTGCCCAGGCAAAGCACTAGGTCAGAACAGCGCTTGCTAATAACCCTGCTTGTTTCTCATTGTGTGTTCATGAAGGCAACCTTCAGTTAGATAAGGTGGGACCAAGTTCCAGAACCTGTCCAGAAAGTGTCCAGGAACTGTCATTCGTGACTTATTTCATATGACTGAAGATGGACTCTATTCAGGTCTGCCTCATGTCCTCGTTTTCTGAGGTTCTTGATGCCACATTACCCCCATATGTTGTATTTTCTGTTGTCTTAGGATTTTGGTCAGTTCCCCCCATCCCTTTAGCAATACATTTTTTTTCCTACCAGAGCATCATGTTCCTGGTACTGTAGTTGACTTCTTTGACATTTTTGCAGAGATCAGGGCATTTTCTCCACACACACACACACACACACACACACACACGCGCACACACGCACACACACACACACACACACGTGCGCATGTGCATTTCCTCCTAGGGGCACTGTGGGTCACTATCTGTACTCCATCTCACCACTTGCCAGTGTACTATAGCGATATGTACTTGGTACTTTGAGTTTTCTTTTTATTTTGTGATTCTTTTGTTCCACTATTATTCTTTACATTAAGTGAACATTCTCTAATGTAGCATGTTAATTTTTAAATGACTTTTCACTATTATTTTGAGCTATTATCACAGTGGTAGTTCTAAAGCTTACCATGTATGTTATAACTTCAAATTCCTATTAACATAATTCCAATGAAATATAGGGATGTTATTCCTCCATATGTCTATTTCCTTTGATCCCTTTTGAGGCTGTTATTATACACACAGTGTATCTACAAATGTTGCACACTCAGGAATGCATTTATAATTGTTTCTTTCTAGGACTTTGCATACATTCAAGAAGTTGAGAGAAGAAAGGGGAGCAATTATGTTCTTACAGTTTTTGTTATTTAACATTTATTGTTCCCACTTCTGGTTCTCTTCATTTGTTCCTGCAGCTCTAGATTGCCTCTTGGAGTCACTTCCTCAAATGCAGCTCTGCTCCCTCCCTCCCTCCCTCCCTCCCAGCTCCTTTTTGCTGCTTTTAGAAGGTAGATTGTATTTCTATATATTATCGGTCCAACAGCACAAATACAGATGCTGTGTTTATACAGCTGCTTCTTAAATCAGTTAGAACTTAAGAAAGAAAAAGCATTTTTAGCCTACACCTCTGTGCACTTACCCCACTGTCGGGGCTACCCGCTCTAAGTCAGGGGGAGCTCCTCTAGTGCCTTTATTTTACTCGTTTAGCTATGGTGCTTCTAAGGATAAACCAGTATGTTAATAGAATCCCGCTGAGCTCTCTATGTCCTCAACACACGCACATAAATACTTCCTGTAAAATGGGTCTGCAGCAGTGAATAACCTTAGTGAATTGTTGACAGACACGTATTTTCTTTGACTCTGTTTTCCATGGTGGTCTTCTTGTCATTGTTGTTTCTCTTACAGGGACAGAGGTTAATCCCTTCATGGATTCCTCTTTAGGTAAAGATTCATTTTTAGGCTGCTTCCAGGACTACCACATATCTATCCCATCAGAAACCTGCTGACTGTCTTGGGTTTTAAAGTGACTCATCAAATCTGAAATGTTTCCACCTATTAGTATGTTTGTTTTTTTGCTTGTCATGTTCTCTGTTGGAGTATGTTCATATCCATGTGGATGCCCATGTCCATGTGTGTGAATATGTGTATGTATGTGTGTGTGAAGGTCAGAAAACCTAGAGGTTATTCCCTAGGAACTAGCCACCCACTATTCCTCCCTTTGTTTTTCCTTCTTCTCTCCCTTCCTCCCTTTCCTCCCTCCCTCCCTTCCCTCCCTCTCTCCCTCTTTCCTTCTCCCTTCTTCCCTCTGATTCCCTCTCCTCTATATTCACTGGCCTGGAACTTGCTGTGTAGATTAGTCTGGCTGACCAAGAAGCTCCAACGTCCTACCTATCCCTGCCTCCTCAGAGCTGGGATTACAAGTGTACGTCACCTTTCTCAGCTTTGTATGCTCATTCTGCATGCTCTCCGCTACCTCCAGCCCTCCACCTGTTATTTCTTTTAATATTTTCTACTCCTTATTCTCTTAATAGACTTCTAAAATTCTAATAACATATATAGTGATTCAAGATGTCTGTTTGACTAATACAATAATTATGCCTTCTTATGTAAGAATTATTTTCTTTAGTTTTTTGAAAACACACACACACTCGCATGCACACACATCCATGCAGGCATGAGGTCTTTGCTAAATCCACTTCATTGTCGTCACAAACAATTCTGTTTTCTGCTTCTCCCTGGGTCAAACTTTCTAGTTTCTTCCAACCTAGGTTTGATAATGTAGCAATTCCATGGACTAGTCCGTTTCAGGGTAGATGGGTTTGATGGAACCTGTTCTACCCCCCCCCCCCTTGGCGTCATATAGTTTCCCTTGAAGGACAAAGACTCTAGGTGTTCACTTGCTGTGCAACGACTGGTTTTGGTTATCTAAAAAGATTACCAAAAAGTAGATTGCCAAAAGGCAGTCTCTTGCCCAGATCACATTAACTGTCAACTTCCACTCCCCACTGGTTGCTCCATCAGCTTAGAGCATGCCAGGGGCATAGGCGTCTCTGTTAAATTTTGATTCATTTGCAGGAATTTTCTAGGTCAGTTTTTATGGTTTGTTATTACCTCAGGAGGGCTCCTCCCAGTTGTCTCTTCTCTAGGTTCTTTCTAGAAAACAGGCTGACTTATGTTTTAGTTTCCTTGTTTGTTTGGCTTTTTATTTTGTGAGACAGTCTCTCTATGTAGCCTTGACTGGTCTGGAACTCTCTAAGTAAACCAGGCTGGCCTTGAACTCACTAAGATTTACCTGTTTCTGACTTCTGAGTGCTGGGATTAAAGTTGTGCACCACCCTGCCAAGCTGGATTTGTTTAGTTTTAAAGTCTAACCTACCAATCTCCTTTAGGTGACACCCTAGTGTGGTTTTGAGCACCTCTTATTGGGATGCAAATGAATGAAACTCCCTTAGGAGAGACTCCAGCTCCCTTCCTTCATGCTGCCCCCCCCCCCCCAATTGTCGAGCCAAGCTTCTAGGTTGTGGGCATGTGGCAATGGAATACTTCACTCTGAATCAGATTTTTGTTAGGAGCATGGTGTCATTGTTAAGGTGAGCTGGAATAGTCTCTGGTCACTCACCTTGCCTTCTTTCAAAAGGAACCTCTACTTTCCCCATGAACCAAAATGCAGAAACACATTTCCACAAAAGTCAGTGTGACAACCACTGGAGCCCCCATAGTCTTAAGATGAACTCAAAGTAAGGCTTCCATGCCTCCTGTCACAGCAAGGCTGTGGGGGAGAGCTTCCACCTCACAGCCACACTTGCCTGGAACACAGCCTCTTCCAGAGTAGCAAAGGAAAAACGAGAAATGTCAACACCCTACTGCTCGCAGGAATACATCATAACCCTGCAATGGCGGCAGGGCCTTGAATTCTTTGCTTTGTCCCTGTGAACAAGAGTTTCCTTATAGCTGAACTGGGAGTGGGGAGGAAATGAGTGACCGGAGTCAGACAAGGATTCCTACTGTTCCCACCAAATTTTGATGAGATTTTTTGAAGCTTTTTTTTCATTTGCTAAATGTTATTTCTATCATTTGCAGAGATGTTAACTGAGAGTGCGGGATGGCCAGAGCATGTCATGTTGTGCAGAAGCCGGGCCACTGCAGTCTTCTTGAGTCATGTGCTCACGGGCGGCTATTTGTCAGGAAACAAAATCACCTGGGAACTTTAATAATACGGACTACTCCTATTTTCTCTCTCTGTGTGTATGTAAACATCCTCTTCATTTTGGTGTCAGGTGAGGTTATGCTTGAAAATTGTTTGTATGTTTTTTATTTGTCTATATGCAATGATGCTTATTTTGGGCTTTTTAGGGCATTCACATGCCAATAAGGAGCTTAGAGTTTTTAATAGAGGAATGAGAATAGAACACTAAAGAAAAATTCAACTTTTCTTTTCTTTTTTTTTTCTTTTTTAATGAATCTTGAAACCCCATTAGGTAGACACCTAGGCCAGGGCTATGTAGAAGACAGGGCATCAAATCAGGGTCTGAAAACAGTGAAAGCCAGGAAGAGAAGCAAGTCATGAAGAAGCAGATGGCAAATGCTCCCTAGAACAATTGGCAAGCCTTGCCCAAAAAGGGGATAACATTTCCCCAGCTCCATCTCCCTAGAACAACTGACAAACCTTGCCAAAATAGGAGATTACCTTCACCAGCTCCATCTCCGGGCTGCACCACAGGGTACCATTTGGACAGCATCCATTTGGACAAAAGACAACCAATATCTGCCAAGAACCAGCCAAGGCACAGTCCTTCCTGTTGCTCTACCTCCATTTAGATTATAGGACCATGTAAACTCCATGTCTCCTCTACACTAGGCTATGAGATTGGAGAGGAAAAAGAGGAAAGGTGGTGCCTTAGGAGAGTCTGGACCCTTCTACCCAAGATGAATGGAACACACTAACAAAGCCTGCTTAAAAACCAAGAATGGAGTACGGTTGTCTGTTTAATACATTTTCCTTGACAACCAGTAGTGTTATAGACAGCTGCAGACAAAATAAAGAAGTCGAGTTCTCTCTGCAGTCTTGATTTATAAGGTGAGTAAATTCTACAGCAACACTCTATCCCGTAGTGTATATGAAAATACCACACACATAATAAATATTATTTTGCTTGCCACCTCTCTTTTCCTTTTCTTGCACCACAGAGATCATTTTTTAATATATGTATATTTTCCGTTACCTAGCATCTAAATGCCCTGTTTAAGAGAGGATCTTTCCAGTAGATGATGTGGAGTCACAGCATGCCCAGACACTGTGGAAGCTGATGTGGGAAGACCAGTGTGTGGGGTCCTTGCCTCCATTGCCTCTCACTGCTAGCATGGGACTCGTAACTCAGGCCTACTTAATGGGCTTCCAGATGGCTCTTGAAGTCTCAAGGAGGTGCTAGAAAAGAATTGGGGAGGTTAGAAGCCTGAAAGGCAGCGGTGACTACAAAGTTTAAATTCTGGGCACAAAGGTGATGATCCGGCAAGAGGAAGGTCATGGCTTCTCACCAGGAAGGTTCAGTGGGTGACCTGCTCTTTCACCTACTGCTATTCTGCCCAAACTGTAATGACCAAACACCACGGGCTAGATGGTTAAAGCTACAGAAATTTATTATTCATGGTCCTGGATGCTGGGAAGACCAAGTGCAAGTTTGCCGCTCAACTTAGATTTTGGTTTGGGCTTTTTCCTGGTTTGCAGACTGTTGCTTTGCCTCTGTGCCTTCAAATGGTTTTCCCTTGGTGTACTGTACATGAGAAGGAAGAGATACACTGTGCCCTTTCTTTTTATAAGGCCACTGACCTTACCAGATTAGAACCAGGGCCCCACGCTTATAACTTCTTTAAACACTATATTTTTTTTTTCCCTAAAGGCCCTGGTCACTTCAGCCTTCAATACTGGAATTTTAAGGACCTGTTATTCTTTCAGCCCGTGGCAGCTGCTGCCTAGCTTCCCATCTATTTCCAACCAAATTCTCTAGCCTTTATATCGGTTCTGTGAAGTATCTCCTATCTTCAGCTGAAGATTATTTTCTGTTCAGCTGAAGCAGACTTCATTTCTATACTGGCAACCACAAACCCAGACATTACTTTGAAAGCTAGTATCTGAGTAAAGCCATCAGGGAACTGGTGTGGGTGATGGATCCTTGCTGGTTTCAAAGATGAAGGCTCAGAGTTCTTGAGAGGGACTCCGTCAGTTGTAACAAACAGCTAAGCAATTGTCCCTCTGTGTGGATCTTTAATGAAGGAGCCACTGGAAGAAGGATTTCAGGGATCAAGTTGTCACTACTGACAGTTGTGTAGATGGAATGAGGGCACTGGGTAGAGGTGGCTTCTTCTGCTGGAGCTTGGGGAGTGGATGACAAGCTCAACCCTCTGTTTTAGATCAAAGCATAGGTCCAGGACTTCCAATCATTTTCAAAAATATCTGTAAAAATGTTTTCCTCAAACACAGAGTTTAAATTCTGTGGGTCCCTGGGTAACATCTGCTAAGTTGTCAGTGCCACCAGGTGAGTTACAAGAAAGTTACAACAATAAATGGAACCTAACAGCAAATGGGACAGAGAGGGAAAGTATCAGCATGTGCACACCCCCCCCCCCGTACACTTAGTACTACTTCATGATGAAAGTTTTGTGTCTTCCTTTTATCTTTTTCACAATACACCAGCTGACTCTACCACCAGGTCTGACCATCTTGTCCTGAGCATGGGGCTCCGGGCTTGCAGACCTGGAAGCGTGACACCGTCAACACTCAGTTAAGGTATATTCAAAGGGAAAATGGGGGAAACATTTGAAAATACAGTTATTTTCCAATCCTTAACATTTGTTAACAATAGGACTGTGGGGTGTCTGCAGCCTGTGTTCACTTAAAAAACATTAATATAGGTAACAAGTGTCAAAATGGAACTATAAGGAATATAAAATAAAGCATATATCAACAACCCTCTATAATAGCCCGTTCTCTAAAGATCAGAGTGAAAAATAAAATTCACTTGTCATCTTACTAGTGACTTTTAATTCGCACCCAGATGCCACCGTGACTCATCAACAAACACTTGACTGTTCTTTTAAGTAATAAGTTCAGAGACAGAGGCCGGGACTCTTAGAAGCTGGTCACTAACCTGGAGTCAAGGTTATCTGCCATAGTTTGTTTCCTCCTAAGTAACTGTGAGTTATTTCATGACAGGCTTCCATTGAGAACTGTGTCTAAGAACCGCTTGATTTAAAATGTCATATTACAAAAGAATTATTTCCCTTTGTATTCTCTGGAAAATAACCTTATTGGGGACTCTTTCAAAATCAGAGTGGATACTCATGAGGCTAAAGGTCTGAGACGAGCTGAAACCAAGCTGTGGGAAAGCCAGCCATCCGTCTTAACTATTGTTACTCATGGACTCAGGGAAGGAAAGAGAAGCCACGGAGGCCAAGGTAACCAACATGAGAGCTGGTGCTCCGTTTGGCAGGGGGAAATGGAATGTCCTAGTGAAAAAGGAAACCTGGCAGCCTCCCGTGGAGGCCGCTCTGATCTCAAAATGAGGCTTATTTGGGGCATATCTGAGTTATCCTGCTGTGTACAACTGTCTTTTGGTGTAGTCATCTAACCCTGCTTGATATGGCTGATCTCACAAAAAGGAAGGGAATCCCTAACCCATCATCCCAGAGCATCCCTGCATCACAGCGATCTCCTCACTCTGGTCCTTCTCCGCAGTGACAGTAGAGTGAAGCTCATGTGTGTGTTTTGGATCTCAGCTTCTAGACTTATGAAATGGTGGATCCGGGGAGACCTGGGATGTTCAATACAAGAGCCTTCACATCTCAGCTGTGGGGATTAGCTGTGCGGCAGAGACACTGAACTTTTAACTCACTGTAATTAATTTGGGTTTAAATTTAAAAGAGGGCACTAGACTCTTATTGGGAAACAGTGGCACATGGATCCACTCTTTTGATCATAAAGCTAATGAAATCCAGCAATAAGTGTTTCTAAGGGAAATGAGCCTGAATTTGGACATGCTGTGAATGCAGAATAGAAACCACCGTCTTAAGACTTAGTTTATGTACAGAGAAAGAAGGGGGATGTCCCACTGAGAATTTCATACTCATTGCTTTTTGAGAGTTGAATATATTGAAATTATGGAGTTCACAAAAATGTATGATTAAAATCACCGGTGACATCATACGATTTCATTGGGCAATATCAGACCAGACAGTTTGCCGCCCCAAACAGCGACCATTTGTCTGCAGTCTGCAGTGAATGCATCCTGGAAAAGATGGGAAATCAAGGTAGAAATTTTCTCCCTACCAAGAAAATATTTTTTTTTCCGGCATACAAAAGTGAAACTTCTGCCTTCCTTGAAGTCCCACTCCAGAGTTCCTCTGAAGACGTTTCTGCATAGTGAAGCTTGTAGGCTGCTTTGCTCTACCCTGGACCAAGCCAGACAGTTCCCTGTTTCCCTATCACACTGTGAATGGATAATGCCTAAGGACAGCCACCCAGGGACAGAAGAAACAGGGGCCTGGCTGAAAGACAAATGTTCCTTCTGTGACATTTCCGTCAAATATCGCAAAAGCGTTGCACTTTCGCATGGGTGGCCCCTGACCCCAGAAAACACGAGGATTTCCATTCTCTCTTTCCTCAGCCTCCGGTATCTTGTGCTTCTTGCTTGTTTGAATGTCTAGTGAGTGTGATTTTTGAACTAAGCATTGTGTGAGGCTCAAAGTGGGTAAAGAACTCGGGCCCTGCTCATAGGGAAACCTCAGCCTAGGAATCAACTCGGCGTAATAAGGAGGGACCAGACTTTGAAATGGTAGGAGGATGGGATTGCCAAGGAACTGACCCTGGGACACACTCATGAAGGAAGACACACGGAAGGGGTGGCATGCCAGTTAGGAAACACGGCATGGCACATGCATAGAATCACATGCTTTCAGAACCGCCTGGAAAAGTCCAGCAGTTACCATTTGTCTTGGATGCAAGACATCAGAGACAGGCGGGAAGTGAAGCCAGGAAAGGGCCAAGATAAAGTCCAAGTCCCCGTTTATCAGATGCCACGGAAGTACAGAGAACCTTCAATACTACCAACAGAATGCAGAAGCATCTTCCCTTGTCCAGTTTGATCGACACCATTCTTGCACATGAAGACATTCTCTCTGCTCCAGGGGCCATGCGGAACCTGGGGATTCCGCACCAGTCTGGAGGCGTCAGTGCCCTCAGCTGCCTGGTGCCTGCTGCTCACCAGCCATGTACCCATTGCAATAAACACACACAAGATTGGTTGCCAACTCAGGACCTCATGGACAGGTAGGGAAACAACATGCAAAGCCGAGGCAATTTGGCAGAGAAATATGCATAGTCTTTCTTTACTTGGGAATGAAAACCACATGTTTAAAATGTTTGCGGGTAGAGATAGCCTGCTCCTGATCAGAGCTCTCTGCTCTCAGCCTTCTTTGCCTGTGGCTAATGACCTAAGATGAGAAAAGCCTAGGCTACTTGAAAGAATTGTGTTGATGGAGATCTGATTCCTAAATCTCCCAAGCTTAAAAGCATTTGGAGAATTTCTCACAGCAGATCATTATGTGACAAGCTAATCCACTGAGGAGAGTACCCACTATAGCATGTGGTCGAGGGGAGGGGCCCTGACTCAGGCAAATCCCAGCCCCCTCCCCTCTCTAGGAGGGTGAAGCCACTCCAACTCCAGTCGAGGCAGAGAATCAATGCTCTGAAGCTGGTAGTTTGCATTTCATTAATTTTCTGTCTTCAAACAGTGAGTTACAGAGAATCAGTCAGTCTTTATGTATTACAGCTAATAAAGGGCTCGCATGGGATTTATACCCACAGCAACTGCAAATGCTACCTACCCAAGAGCCTTCCTGTGCTGTCAAATTCAGCCGCCACGGGATTCCTGTCCCTGCAAGGCTGACCTTGTTACTACAACACTGGCTCAAATACCAAAGTGGGCACCATCCCAAGACTCCCATTCGGAAAGACCTGGCTGCGGACTGCCCACTGCTGCCCACTGCGGACACTGGTGCTCCCTTCCTGCCACCTCACCTACAGGTGAAAGGCGGGCCCTGGGCATCCTCAACAGCCAGGCAGCCAAAGGTCCAGGGTCCACTATCTGTGGCGAGATGACAACAATCAAGGTTTTCTTGTTTACTTATCAGCTATTGCTTTGATACCAGGCACTCCTATAGGCTCTGGTAGCTGGCTTTGGGTTCAAGTCCGTATTGTGGAATTTGAACCATTACCACAAGAAAGCTCTACGGGTCTTGTTAAAAGAACAGAGAGAACTTCTGCCAATGGCTAAGAACTAAATTCCTCCCTTCCTGCTGCTTGGACCACAGCATAATGAGGGCTCCCAACCTCTCTCCATAAAGTAATAAAGTGAACTCTGTGGGCTTTTCCTTTTGATGTATTCCAGTTTAAAAGTTTACAGTTGATGCCTTTTCGTCCTGAATTTATCTCCCCTTGTAAATATTTCTGTACCATTTCCATTTCTTAAGTATACACATTCTTAAAAATAATTCACTCCTTCTCCTGTTTCGGTTCTATCACTTTATGTTAAGGGTCAAATTTGGGGCTAAATAAACATACCTCTGGGTATAGCTCTGCAAATGCCTTTGGCAGCAAATTAACTCAAACAAATGCTTTGGCTGGGCAGTGAGCCTGCTTTTTAATGATCCTCCCGCTCTTGTCTGGAGGCCCAAGGAAGGACTCCTGAAGAGTTTTCTAGGGCCTTATTTTCTGCCAAGCTAATACAGGCGTCTTAATGTGGCGGTTGGTTTGTTTAAAGTTTCACCACCAGAGGGTGCTACTCGTCTGCGTCTGAACTTTGATGTTTTACCACAGGGCTTGATAGGCCCTACCGTTAAAGGCTTGTGTTCACAGCCCTATTACCCAGGAGACTGCTCCCTGAACTTCAAGGAACAAGACTTTTCTTCATTTGTGACGTTACGTGTTGATAGTCCAAATAAAACATCTCTGTAGCTCGCACAAACCAAACTGCGTTGGTTTATGTCTTTTTCAGATCAAGGATGAAAGGCTAATGTATTTCATTACTTAGGATTTTGCCCAATATTTAATGGACAGCAAGAATGAACCCCAAATCCTAACATCCTCTTCCCCACACCAGTGACACAGGAAGTAAAAAGACTCTTGGCCTGGCTGTATCAGCGGAGTTATTCTCTCCAGCGGTGCAGCTGGGCTCTCTCTGTTTTCTGTATACGCGTCTCTCCGATTCTCACGCAGTTTTATCCGGTACACCGTGCTCGTTTTCCTTAGTCTGTCACCGTGTTGAGAACTGTACCAGGGCTCCGTGCATGCTGGGTAAGCAAGCCACCCCCAGCATGGTATTGCATTTATACCAGGAAACATTAAGATTTATCAGTTTTAACTTTTCTTATTGTTGTCCGTATTCGTTCCTTGTTCTGTTTCAGTGATAAAAATGCCTGACAAAAAGCCACTTAAGGGAGGGTTTAGTTTGGTTTGTAGTCTATCATGGCAGAGGGGGCACGGGAGCAGGGTCCTGAGGCAGATGGCACAAGCAACCAAAGGGGTGCGAGTGCTGCTACTCGGGTCCCTTTCCCCTTTTAACTCAGACCAAGACCGCAGCGCACCCAAGAGTGTTGCCCGTATATACAATGGGTCTTCCTAGCTCAGCTAAGCAAATTGAGAAAATCCCTCAGACATGCCCAGAGGGATGCTCATTTTTATCAAGAGTGCAATCCCAGGAAGTTAAAAGTATGATTAATCATCACATCGATTTTTAATGCTTTGCACATTCCGTGTAGATGAGTAGGGAGGGACCTGCATACCTCTTTTGTGCATACCAGAAAATACGAAGTGAAAAACTGGTATGCAAATCTCAGCAAACCCCTTACCGAACATTGGTGTGTTGTTATGTGAACTGCCCAGAAAATCAGGGCCCATAAAGGTTTTCTGTAAAGGACTAAATCCAAGGTTTTAGGCTTTGTGAGTCAGCTAAGGTCTCCTTCATGTCTATTCAACCAGACTATTAGAGCAAAAAATTAACCATAGGTGCAAGTGATTGGAAGCATCTATGCCTCAGTAATATTCTATTTTTAGAAACGGTTTGCTATTCCTACAAATGGTGAGGTTTTTTTTTTTTTTTAAGATTCTGATTTTTACTTGTGTGTGTGCGTCTTTATGTATGGGGTGTGTGCACATACTTCAGAGGACACAAAAAGCATCGGATCCCCTGGATCTGAACTTGCGGGCGGTTGTGAGCCACCAGAGCTGGGTGCTGGCTCTCCGCAGGAGCACCATGCACTCCTAACTTCCGAGCCATCTCTCCGCTCCACAAATGCCGGATTTTAAGGCATTCTTACTAGCACCATTTGTCAAAGTGTCTACTCACATCTTTGATGATTTCCACCCTCCGCACATAAACATAGAAATGACGCAAAGGTTAGACTCTTAAAGGTTCATGGATTTCTTGGAGGAATAGCAAGGGATTCCCTCTGCAGACCTTCCAAAATCAGAAAACGCAGCTGCGGCTTTTTCGATGTGATTCTGTTCACATGCTAGGAAGACCCTTGGGATGTGAAGTCAACATAAAGGATGTTTCCCCCCCGACAGTTTCTGCAGTCGCAGCATGCAAAGAAGACAAAAGCCGTCCTTTACCTTCAGACTGATGAGTCGCAAGAGGAGTCTGTGTCTCCTTGGAGTAGGATACTACTTCCCTCGGCAGGAAATCCACCTGTGTGACCTTTGATACACCCAGCTTATGCAGTCTTCTTCTGTAAGGAGCAAAGGACAGACACTCAGAAAGGCGATGTCTTTATTTCAAAAGACCCATCAGTTCTGAAAACACAAAAATAAACAAACCTAGATACCCTCAGCCTCTCAGTACAGTGTTAGGCGCATGGCTCTGGAGTGGAAATATGGCCCTAATTGGATGGGTGATGTCACGTAAGACTCTCACAATGTCTCTCCCCTCTCCTGTTTGTAAACTGAGGTCCTTCTCCAGCTCAGGTGAGTCTTCTATTTTGAACATCTCTGATTACACTTGGATAACATGATTACAGGGAGTTCTTGTTAGCAATGTAGATTCTAGTTTCTTGGGTAGGAGAATTTTCAGTTTTGAACAGCGAGTGTATTCCACGCTGGAGTAACACACTGTTTATGAAAGCAGCGACAGCAAGAACCCTATTCTAAGGAAGAGGATAACAGGTCTCATTTATCCAGGAGAATGCTCGCCGTGTCAACGAATGTGTTTACAAAGCACACTAAGATAATCACAAATGAATGAAAAGAACAATGGGCTCAGACGAGTAGAGTCCCCATTTAGTTACCCCAAACAAACTCTGGACATGCGGGGAATGATTTCTGAATATTTCTGTAGTATTTCCAAGGCTTCCAGATATCCTTCCACCCACTACAGCATCTGAATCATGACATCTCTAGGAAGTGCTGGATGTTATCTTCCCTACATTATAGACGAAGAATTCAGCTCCACACTCAGCCCTCAACTCACTATCTGTGTGTGAACCTTTTCCACACTCAGCCCTGAACTCACTATCCGTGTGTGAATCTTGTCCACACTCAGCCCTGAACTCACTATCCATGTGTGAACCATGTAAACACTCAGCCCTGAACTCACTATCCAAGTGTGAACCATGTAAACACTCAGACCTGAACTCAATATCCAAGTGTGAACCTTGTACACACTCAGACCTGAACTCAATATCAATGTGAGAACCTTGTACACACTCAGCCCTGAACTCACTGTGTGTGAACCTTATACACACTCAGTCCTGAACTCACTATCTGTGTGTGAACCTTGTACACACTCAGCCCTGAACTCACTATCCGTGTGTGAACCCTTGCCACACTCAGCCCTGAACTCACTATCCGTGTGTGAACCTTGTGCACACTCAGCCCCTCCATGATGCAGCTCCCTCATCTGATGCCTTCTGTTGCGGTTCTTCCTGGTAGTGCATAGGTACCATGTATATGCTGTGCACAAACCATGTATATTTTATGCACATGCATGTACACAACTATTAGACCTACACATCGTGGAATGGTTCCTTGAATTTTATTTTTAGGACGCAGAGTTAGCAGTGGTACTGGACATATTCTAGTATACTCTATTGAGTTTGCTAGCTGGACACACGTGTGAGAGAGTAAAATGAAGAGAAGGCATAATCACCCTCAAGGCCACTCCTCCCTAGTTAAGAACAATAAGAACACGCCCCATGTATGCCACAGTGCTCGGCCATGACAGGTGAAGGTCGTGGCTTCATTGCTTTTCCTTAGGTGACTATGAGTAAAACACAACAGAGAGTGCACTCCAAAGGACACGGAATTTCTTTAAGATTCTAGTTAACATGGGCTCTAGGTGTACACACAGCAGATATAAGCAAACATATAGACAAATGCTGCTCTAGGGAGCAAGCCCGTCGGGGTGTATCTGCAGCCCAACACAGTAAATCCAAACACAGCCCTTGTTATACACAGGCCTGATCCACCTGGGCCTGGAACAGAGGCTCTGAACAAGAAGAATGCACCAAGGGCCCCGCTGGTCCCTCCACCCTGTTCTCCACAGCTCCTTACAGTGAATGTAAAGAGCGCACACATGATTTCCTGGAAAAAAGAAAAACAACAACAACAACAACAACAAAAGCAAACCACCAAGCCAGGTAAAAAGGCTTAGGGTCTGAAAGGAAGAAACTGAAGGCATGACTTTAAAACTGTCTAGGGTCTGAGATGAACGTTTCCTGCCTCGAGTGCTTCTCCTTGATGTGAATGACAATGAAAACCCGAATGGACCCACCAGGTCTGCTCGCAGCAAAGTCCACTGTGCAGTTCACCTAACTCATCTTCCTGAGCCCCACTAGGGCAGTTGTGACCACAAAGTCCAGGAACGATAGAGAAATCACCCAAGTTCTAGCCTTCCACCAATGTGTGTGAGGCCCAGGGTGACCACTACACCCGCAGGCAGTGTTTCGAATTTCTCTCTAATGGGACGAATACCTTAGGCCTATCTTGTCGGACACTGAGAAGCAGGCCATAGGCATGGGAAAGCTAGTTCAAAATTGGATACTCCATTATGATCTGTTCAAACCACACAGGCAGTAGAGCTTGAGAATTTCTATGGAAAATGTGTTCCTATGCCCGCTCTGTCACCTACCAACCGGATCAAACAATGGACGAAAGACCTAGGTAAGCATTCAGCTCTTCCAAGCCCCACGATGTAGACCTCCAAACCTAGATCCAGGGTGTAAGGCCAGATGAGGTTAGAGCTTGGGAAGCCTGGCTTGCTGTTAAGCCCTTGGCTCACAGCACGGATTTTAGTGTGTCTTTTTTACTTATTATGATAATGTTTAATTTATAAAACTTCAGAAGAGACAGATTCATGAATATTTTAAATTGAAGATTTTTTTAAGTCCATAAAGTTGCTTATCTGTGGCAATAAAATTTAAGAATTATACTCCAATCTGTATTTATATTATCCATTAATTTATTCATTTACTTTGGTAGGAGTACCATGGTATGGTGTTTGGCTGCTCTGTCTGCTTTTGCATTAATTAAAAATATCACTATGAAATTTCCAAGTTTCTGAAAGTTAGCTTGAATAAATGAGTTTATCTAACTAAAACAAAATATTTTCTTGTTTTAATAATCACTGAACCATTTCAACCAGTCTCTCAGTGATGTTTTGTTTGGGAGGTCAGGGCCCTAGTTTAGCCCAAGACACATAAACAAACAAAAGCTGAGCTGTCCTCATGTTGATCTCCCAGGGTCACTTGACAGCTTGGCTCTCGATCCGTAGAGCAGACCTGCCCCAAAGGGCCGAGAACTGTAAAGAAACACTTAGACTACTTCTCAAGGTATTTTGGGTAGATTATGCAGCTCCCTACAGTCTCTGGATTGATTAAGCTATATTTATATTAAATGACTTGCTCTTTGTGGTTATCTTGCTGTTGTTCTGGCAATCATGAACTTACGCTAAACATTTTTTTTTACATATCTTATTTTATCCTGAATAAAATTTATTCTTACTTTACAGATGAAAAATCAGGGGTCAGTGAGGCCGATAAATGTGCTCGAGGCTTGTAAGTGGCAGGCCACAGCTCTGCTTGACAGTGAGCCAAAGGGCCGTGTACTTGCACAGTGTGCCCCGTGGACCTGGCTACTGCGGATGACCACACACCTACTGCAGCACGGTCTTCACGATCTAACACAGTCAAGTCGAAGCATTTGTGTTCTACTTACGAGATAGGACTCCCGGGAAAGGAGTTCAAGAGTTCTACAGAAAGACCCTGTTTCTGAGTTAAGAACCACACAGCGGATGCCAGCATTAGAGGATCTGGAAAGACTGGCCAGAAGGTGGCGCCCTCTCATAGCAAAGCCCTTACTTTTTGCTGTGTCTAATTGGGGTCTCATCACTGCTGGTCTTACCAGTCACCAGTCCTTGCTTCATTAGGTCCAGGACACAAAGGTTTGTATAATCTTTTAATATTCAGTTTGCCCAAAATATTTCTATAACTCTATCAGATGACAAAATTACTTTGCTAGTAAGCCTACCAGACAAAGCATATAGAATTTTGCTTTAAAATACAAACATTAAGTATCTGCTTTTCTATTTTTATTAAAAGTGTGACGAAGGTGGTTTTTCAATTCAAAGGGAAACTATTTAACAAATAACTGGAAAAACCACTGTCACATTAATGCTATGTAATTGCTATTCCTTTTGGTTAAGCTGTTGATTCCATACTGGCTCTCAGTGCTTCTAGAGCCTCTCTGCTGCCTCTCTGTTATAGCCCCCTACAGTCCAAGCAGACAGCCATTGCTGCTATTGCCCCGGTCGTACCCTTATTCATGCCTGCCAGCTCTGACTCGGTGGGGAACTTGCTCACTTGTATCTTCTCCATCGTCTCTGCTCGGTGGAGCTTACTCACTTCAGAGTCAGACCCAGACTAACCACAAATTCAGTGTGTGAGGACAGAAAGGAGAGGGATGAGAAGAGCAGGGAGAAGCAGGACAAGTCTTGTGAAGGCAGAAGCTGGGATTTAAACGGACTCCGTTCTGGGGGTTTGCATTATTAATAAATCATGCGCACTGTTACCTTGGAAATACATTTTTTTAAAATAAGAGGTTTTAATTAGAATTTTAAATTGCTAAACTAAATTTACATAGGGCTTTATATAGCCATAATTCATCATCCCTAAAAACCTCAGTAAAGCCTCGTCTCTATGGGTTAATTGTGGCTGTGTTTAATAAACACAGGGGGAACACAAAGGTGTGAAGACCTGGGGCTGCTGATCCAGGTCAGCAGCACAGGAAGCATTTTTACAGAAGAAAGCAGAGTTACAGTTCCCACCTCAAATCCATGGCACAAAACTTGAGGTGAGGAGCTGCCATCTGTGATTTGGAAGCCAATCCAGGGTCTGGACTCCTCAGCCCCAGAAATTCCAAAGGCTGCTAAAGGTTGTGTTTCACTGGCCTTAGTAATATCAGAACGGAGAGAGCCAGACCTCAGTGTCTGAGCAGAATCCTTTTGACTTTCACAATCAGTAACCAAATTCCGGAGCACACAGCTCATTGCCACAGCAAAGCAGAGACAGCGCTGCATCAAGCTTGTGACGCTCCAGGAGGCAGGGCAGGGGCAAAGGCGGAGGAGAGTGTGGTAAGATGAACGGTATTGAACTCATAGAGCACACAAAGTATGGACAGGTGACTTGCACGTATTCTAATGAAAAGCCAAGAGTGTCTATAAGTTGTCCTGGACACACTGGCTGGTGGAACCATGGACCTGTCACCAGCTGACTTGAAACATAAGGTGACACAGGAGTCACCTTCCTCTCCATCCCTTTAAGTCTTCCCAAAAGGTCCTTCTCTCCTGGCCTTCCTAACATTGAAGAGGACACTGGCTCAGCAAAGAAGTGCTGCATCCATCTTGAATCTTTTCTTCTGAAAGGAAAGTTGAATGAAGAGTGAAAACTGCTTCTAGCTTGAGAAGGCTGCTTGGTACCATTCAGAGTAAAAAGATAACCAAATGTCTGGAGCACGACCCAATCTGCCCAGGTACTGAACTGCTATTAGTTAGATCTCAAGAGGAAAATTACTCCCATGAACCACTGTCCCCATTTAGCTGTGTTTTCAAGGTTTATTACTGTAGCAGGAATAAGTATATAATTTGTTTCATGGTTATATGGACATACTTTTTTTTTTTAATCCGTGCACCAGTGGATAGTATCTGAATTGTTCCTTGCCTTGATGTCAACAATAATGCTGACTAATTCCTGACTGCATTATGAATATTTATCCTTATTCTCACAGGTAAGTGTGGCTCTCACCACATATCAAATAAACTTTTCTTCCTTTTTTTCTTTTTCTTTCATTTTTTTTGCAATAGAACATCATTACAAAAAAACCACAGCCAGTCAAAAAGCAGATAACAAGTGATTGTGGGTTGTGGAATGTTTATCCAGATACACCTATGACATAATTCCTGTGCCTAAGGTTCACCAAACATCTCAGAAGAGGGAATGAGAAGATTACACAAACTAAAGGACCAGGAAATCTGCTGTGAGAATGTATCTCCTAGAAACGACAGGAAGCTACACCCTTAACAATACAGCTACTGAAACAAGACCAAGACAACAGCAATAGACATATGAATGGGGAGGGGAGAGGTCCCACTGCACCCCGCTTGTAGACAAAGAGCTACAGACAACTAGGGAACGCTGGAAGTGGGAGAAAAAGTCCTCCCCAGGGAGAGATTCCTTATTGGTTATCCAGTACCAAGTCAGCCATGAGAATCATACATGCAAGTCATACCCAAAGGACCGAGCAGGTTGTATTTACATAATTAAGGGTGTGTGTGTGTATGTGTGTGTGTGTGTGTGTGTGTGTGTGTGTAAAACAATAACAATGAAAGAAAAAGAGGCTATGATTTCAAGAGGAAGAAGGGAGGAACATCAGAGGGATTGGAGGGAGGAGCGAGAAGGTGGAAATGATGTAACTTTTAAGTATACACACACATACACATACACACACACACACACAAGAATAATGCTTCTATGAAAACTCAAGGTCTTGTGTGGGCGTATGGCCATGTCCCAAAGGAAGACACTTAGGAATGGGTCTCATGGAGATTCTGTTTAGCTTTTGAGTAACTGCCTACTCAAGATTTTTCAAAATGTCCTTATACACTGCATTCTCATTAGCAGTGTAAAGCACTTGTATAAACTCCTAAACTCTTATCATCTGCTTTTTAACCACGGATTTTCGTTAGTGTGCAGCGCCACCTCCCAGTGGCTGATGGTGTCCACCATCCTTGTGAGTGTGACTGCTACCTCCCAATGGCTGATGGTGTTCACCATCCTCGTGAGTGTGACTGCCACCTCACAGTGGCTGATGGTGTCCACCATCCTTGTGAGTATGACTGCCACCTCACAGTGGCTGATGGTGTCTACCACCTTTTATAGGTATTTATACGTCATTTTAACATCTTCAAAAATTTTATTCATTTTTTCTGTTGAATTAGAAAAAATGTGTACTCAGGGTACTAGATTCTAAACATACACACACACATATACATACACATGTGTGCATGACTTGTAAATATTTTCTCTTGTTCTGTGAATTGTTTTTCATGTTTTTGATGATGTCTTTTGAAGTGCAAACATTTTCCATTCCTATTCAATTTAATGTGTATTTGAATTTTTTCCTTGTCCTTTTGTTGTATGCCTCAGACATCAGGGATCATTCCAAGGCTCTGATGATTTACAACTATCTTTCCTGAGTTTTATAGTTTGAAGGTTAACATCTAGGCATTTGATCTATTTTTATTACTTTTTGTATAAAGCATGGGTTAGGGGCCCAGATTCATTCCTTGCTTATAGATATCAAGTTGTCCCTTGTTCATGTTTTTTAAAAATTTTTCAGTGTCACTGAGGACTTGAGTATATAAAGACAGATGCTGGGATGTTCCTAAGACATCATTGATATGGCATGGTAAGTTGTGATATACAGTCAGCCTGACATTCATGGTATCCTTTCCTAATGTCAACATTTATGAAATGTTGGTTCTGAAAAGTCAGAATTAAAGTAAACCTGTTCATAAACTTTCAAAATGTTATAAACACAAAGACCCTCAACAATGGTGTTTAATGAGAGTTTCAGAGTGTTCAACAACCAGTGGCGCACCAATCAGATTGCTCACTGGGAAGATGTTTGGGTGGAAGATCAGAGGCCAGTACACAGCATTCACAGTCCTGGGGACTCGAGAAAGTCATTGTAGTAACTGAGTAACCGGGCAATTCTGGAGCAAAAGGAAGCCTGAAAGACAAAGATACAGAGCAAGGAGCAAATGTTCTCAGGAAAAGCAGTAGTTTGAGCAGATAGCAAAGAAGGCCAAGGTCAGAGCATTAGAAAGAAGGTCAGCGTCAGGCCCGTGTTGACGTTGACTGTAGCTCACTGTTTTGTCTGCTGAGTCACACGTACATATCTGACTGACATTTGAAGAGGGTGCTGCCAGAAATTTTCCTGGTTATCTTACTAAAAGCTAGTCAACAATTTTGAAGAGATAAGCCCTCAGAGTAAGGTCGATAACAGGAACATTTTCCTCTTTGCTTAACATTTTACATAGGTGGCGTAGTGTCCTAGTAGAATGACAAGGAACTACTTTGACCAGTATCATCATCACAACCATAAACTATTTTGGGCAAGGTACTGTGCCAAATCCTCACAACACAATGAGAAAGAAGAACCAAGGTACTGTTGCCAAATCCTCACAACACAACGAGAAAGAAGAACCAGAACGCATGCATCAAGCAGTGAAGAAGAACTTGAGGCTGGAAATGGTAAAAGCTAACATGAATTAGTCACTAAGTGGGAGAAGATAGCATGGAGGACAGATTGCTCTGTACTTAGACAAATGGGGTTTGTTTAGTTGAGAATGGAAGACCTGGTTTAGATTTCAAATGACAAGCGCAAGCACATAGGAAAGGTCCGTGTTCTAGGCAGCTTGTCCTGAGTAAACAAAGATCTAAGAACTGTATTTACGCTTTATAGCAGAAGGTGGGTTTGTAGAATAGAACTTTTGAATTGGGAGTAATGGCCTTTAAAAAAATCTGGAGTGGCATATTGAGACTAGATTATTAAACACTAAAGAACTTGGACTTTGTATAGACAATTGAACAGTTACTGGAAGTTACTAAGACACTCACTGTTACAAAGCAATAGTTAAACCATAAAAACATAACAAACATAGGAGAAATAAAATCAGGTGCCAGATGCCAGGTGTGGGAAGTGACTATCTTAGAAGATGAGTCTGGGGAAAGAGGCATAAGGAAAAGATCCATAAGCAAAGAGGAAGGAGAAGGGATGTTCAAGAACTGAACATGGAATGGAGCAGAACATTGAGGCAAAGGAGGGGGGGCAGAAAAATGATGTCTGTGTTTGTGGTCAGCATCTCACAAAGGTTGGAGACTTGGTCCAGAGTGATGAAAATGGGACTCTGGAAAATGACAGAGGGTTACTGTAATAGCTAACTTCACATGGAGGGTGAAGGAGAGAAGTGGGCAGGTGACATTTCAAGGCTGCATGTTCTGCCAGAAAACAAATGAACGGTATAGCCGACAGACACGGAAGTTCATAGGGAATCATTTTCTATGTGCAAACATGGAGCTAAGGAAAGACAAAGATGAAAATGTGGCCATTGACAGTCACCAACAGAAGTTCACCTGAGATGCTGCAACTATAGAAAAAGAATAGGAGGAGTTCATGTAACACAAAAGGTTTAAGAAAATAACAAGGATGGTAGTGCCAGGTATGAGTTCTGTCTTGTGGCTTGTTACAAGAAACTAGTCAGAAAGGGATTGGTTACAACCGCAATATTCATGCTATTGTTGCTCCAGCAGATATCTCTCGCCAGGCCAATCACTGCTGTAGCTCACAGGATTCACAGCCAGGTAAGACAGTGATTACTTCTCTTCTCTAGCACAAGTTGGGTAAGTAGATTAAAAACAACAACAACGAAGAAGAAGAAACAAAGTTGAATAGGTAGAAAGATAGGTGTGGATCTGGGAAAAGTTGAGGGCTGAATGTGATCAAAATACATCGTATAAAATTCTCAGAATTAATTGAGATATTATTTTCCAATGACAAAGAATATTTGTTTCCTAAATACTGTGCTCTGGCATCAGTGGGTAACAATCTGTGACATCTTACGCACAGATTTCTAAGCTGGGGATGGGATACTCCATTGGCAGAGAGGAACAGTGAGGACCGGGCACAACACCAGGAAAGTCGCTGGCTTTGTGGCTGTCTCGCCACACACACAGGCACCGTCTGTGCTTAGAGGGGTGGGTGTTTCCTCCAAGAGAAGCAGCAGGAGACTTGGCCTTTCCACATTAATTCAAGAATGAATTTTCATCCTTTGCATTTGCATTAAAATGATTTTAAGAAGCACTTATTGCGTCTCCGCAGGGTCTGCTTCTCGCTGTGCAGAGATATTAGTATGGCAGCTGACCCATTTTTCCTGAAAGGAAGCAACAGTCAACTCTGGCATAGTCAATGGCCGCAGTCCAAGGATTTGCTTTGGATTTTGCAGCACAAGCAAACTTCGTAAGACTTCTGAGAGGGACAAAAGTTAAAATCATCATAGCCACCCTGGAAATGCAAAACAATAGGACGGATGGTACAGACCTGTATTCATTCTAATGTTGCTACAGATATGATATAAAGTATTTTTAGGAATGACCTTTTCCTTCCTTGGTGACTTTGAGTAAGTTCCATACGCTCTGTAACATGAAGCTGTGTAATTAGAACCTTCCATGTCTGCCAGTGAGTTTCCCAGAGTGCACTTCCTCCCCCAAAGGAATTTCCTTTTCGTGAAACTACATGCGACAGGAACACTGCCTTTTTGAAAATGGAGCTGCTACTGAAGAATGGAAACTATCTTAGAATATCTTGCTCAAGATTCTCAAGGCGTAAAATAAAGACTGGCAAGAATCAGCCTCCTGAGAAATGTTTGGCAACAAATAACGACCATTACAAGAGACAGAGAAAGTGCTTCCCCCTCTCTGGCAACGAAGTTCTGATCAGAGCCATTAAAGCCAAATTACCAGCCCTTTTGGTGAGTCAATATTCACCTATATATTTAGACTCCGGAGTGTATTATACCAGTATGTTTGATATTCATGTGTGTGTGTTCCAGGATGCTGTCTGTATTTCATTTTTTCCTTTTTTTGTAGAAAGTATAACTGTAATGAAACGTTATTGAAGTCATAGACATTGTCAGCTTACTCGGGAGCTCAAGAAAATACCAGCTGTGGTCATATGGGAAACACTGAAAATGATTTCAAATCAGAGAGGTCTAAGCAGGACACAGAAGGGCAGGTGACAGGGCTGGGGACCCAGCTCTGCGGCAGGGCACTTGCCTAGCATGAATGAAGCCTACGAAGGTGAGGTCTGAGTCTGACACCAAGAGCCACGAAGAACAAAAAGTTGATGGTACACAAGAGATAGATCAAATGAAAGTTTTCTTTTACAATCAAAGACAGGGAAGAAATTGAGTTCCTCCTTAAGGAGGGGCAACCACATTCTTGCTGAGATCCTTTTCCCAGATTTGCCTTTTTCTTTCAAATAGCCAAGCAGCTGTACCCAGAGTCTGATGCTGAACACAGTGAGCCCAAGCCTGAGGCTTCCGTGGAGGGAGATGTCACACAAGCCACAAGTTACTGAGTTTAATAATATGGAGTCGATTTTTCTCTGCTCACGGTGAGGATCCTTTCCTCCCTGCCTCACCCCCTTTCTACAGACTCCAATCTTCTCCCGGAAGCTGGGGCATCTGGTGGAGACACTGGCTATTACCTCTTCCCTAAAGGGAACATGTGCAGTGCAATCTGTCTCCAGACTGTTCCAATCTATCCCAGCTTCACTGATCGACTTCCTTGCTTCCTTGCCTGTGTTTTTCTCCCGCTAGGAAACTTCACTTGTTCCTTAGGTCCTGTCATTTTACTTCTCCTAAAATGTTTAATTTGGTTATTCTATTACAGCAGTCTAAAAAAGGAAAGTGTTTTAGTACATCAATAAGTATTGTCTTGGTCAAAACAAACAGACAGGTTAAGCTTTTCTTATTTTCTGACTTTATTTGTAATTTTCTTGGAGTTCTTTTTTTCTCTTTCTATATCATCTTCCAGATTTCTCTCTTGCTAGTTGGTTTGTGGATCACGTAGTTAACATGCAAATCTAGAATCAGTGTCAAAACATTTCTGCTTTGGACCAAGATGGAGTCTTGGGGACCAGATACCATTCTAGCTGAAATAATAAACACTAGCTGTGTGAATAAAAGAAAATCTTAAGGTGAAAAATAGCAGTGGTACATGAAAGAGGGAAGACAAGCAAGAGGGGCCCCACATTGTCTAGATAAGCAAGAGGAGTCCCACATTGACTCAGTCTGCAGCCCCAGGGAATTCCAGGCTGTGACACAGAAGCAAACCCAGGCACTGCACAGCAGATGTGCTGGGTGGGAGAGGAAGACTCCAGAGGAACCAGGCACTTGGAACTCATAGGCATCCATCGTCCAGATCAAGAAGCTACCACGACCAAGGGAAGAACTCCTGGGTGGGATGACTGATGACAGTGATGGGCATTCTGCCTGTTCCTATCAGACTGCTCAGACTCAATGCAAGGCCAGATTCCTACGGGAGAATTGTTTAGAATGCCATACTGATCGTGTCCCCGAAGCAGGAGCTACCCAGCCCTGACTGAGTGCTGCGAGACTGCTGATCTGGAAAACTTGTAGAACCATCTGAGCACAGTGACGCTGCTGTAATCCAGACCCTTGCAAAGCCGAGGCTGAGGTGTGAGGATCCAAAGTTGTAGGCCAAAACCCACACAGGCACAGAGGCAAAGAAGAGAATTGGTGAGGCTGGAGTTCACTGGGCACAAAGGAGTGATCATACTGCATGTGTTTTTGTTGCCTTTTGAATAGAGCAGTGGTTCTCAGCCTTCCCAATGCTCTCACCCCTTAATACATTTCCTCATGTTGGGGAGCCCCCCCGAATATAAAGTTATCTTTGTTGCTACTTCATAACTGTAATTTTGCTATTGATATGAACCATAATGTAAATATCTGATACACAGGATATCTAAAATGTAACCCTCATGAGAGGGTTATTTGACCACAAAGGAAGTGATGGCCCACAGGTTGAGAACCACTGGAATAGCGCTTAAGGGCCAGTGTCAGATGTCCAATCTTCAGGGAGATGGACTGAGTTTCAGGAAGGGGTGACAAGGACAGGATCCATAATCACAAAAACCTCTCAAATACACAGTAACCCAAAAGTAAGGCCTGAATAATGGAGCTGTCTTCAAGTAAACTAGAGAGATGTCTGCCAATGTATTTACTGTACAAAAACTTAATCTAAACATAGCAAAGTGTTAAGTGAGTTGATTTAAATGAACAAAGTACTTTATGTGTGTGCCTGTGTGCACGCTTGTGTGTTTGTGTGTGTGTGTGTGCCTGAGGGTCTGTCTCTGAACTACCTACATTCATAAACTCATGGAAATCAGAAAAGAGTATGGGTCATCATGTTGGTGCTGGAAACTGAACCTGGGTCCTTTTCAAGAGCAACAAGTGCTCTTAACCACCGAGTCTTCTCTTCAGCCTTCTAAATATGTATGCATATTTTAAATCTCAAAAATTTTAGAAATCCAAATATATCCAACTCTCATAAAAGTAATACTCAGAATTTTGATAGCAATGAAATGCAAACAAACAAACTAACAAACAAACAAAAATCTTAAGACAAAACCATACCTGACTTGAGGGACAATGGCATAACAGGAGGTTCAGCCACTTTCTCCCTCCCTACGAAGGTACCATGTAAACAGTTAACCAACACCCTTGGAGAAAATCTCAGAAATATGTGAAAGTCTATAAACTAGAGAACTGAAAATAAAGCCACTTCAAAATCAGCATGAAAAGCTGAGATACAGTCTCACACTAAACTTATTTCTCACCAACCCTCATCCATTTCTCCCTGGGTACTGAAGGGTTTTATCCACACTTGTACAGCTGCTACCAAACGACCTCTCTCTGCATGCTAATCTAATTGGTTCATCAGGCACAGCTACGTGGGATCACGTGGAGAGGGGAGGGGGGAAGCATCTTTAAAACAAGTACTCAGACCTCTTCCTGTATCTTCAGAGTAGCTCGGCATCGAGCGACGGGTGATAAAGACTAATTCCTGCTTTTATCTGGAAGGTGTATGCTGACCTTTTAAGCTGCTACCCAAGGGTCTGGCCTCCAATTTGCTTGCATCCAAAGGCTAACAAGGCAAGCCAGTACTCGTCCTCTGAAGTATGGGCACATCCAAGGCTCCCCACCATAATCTCTACCCTAGTGATAAGAATAGGGCCCCATCTTCTCCTTAGAAGGAACAGTTTGAACTGTGTAAATAAGCACCACCTTTCCAGCTGTTTGGAAGTCTACCTCTAACTTGTCAATTCGTGGAGTTGACAGACAAACAGTCCTAATCTCTGGAGTCTAAATGAGTGTGTGGATCTAACTTGTAAAGATCAACACCACAACCGAAGTCAGCAATCAAGGCTGTTCTCTATGTTCATCCTAGAAAGACTAGGTCTCCATCTAGAACCCCAACTTTTGTTTGCTATCGTAACTTGCCTGTTTGGAACTGACATTTGTCCAACTCTTTTGGGTAGCAAAGGATAACTAAATTTTTTTAAAGTGCATGCCATTTAAATAAGAATAAAAGCATTTACCATGGATTCTTTCCTTGGCTCTGAGCTGAGCTAGTAGGTAATAAACCCCAGCTCCTAAATGTTTTCCTACAGACAGAGGGATATGCATAAAGCAATCCCACTTTTTCATCTGCTATGGGAGGGATTGGTTTCTACGTCTCATTTCCAGGCACACATGGGACTTAGTATTTTCTAGTCTCCTGGGAACCACAGAGGAGAACAGATGTGAGCAAAGAGGTTTAGGACATACCTGGGCTCCCTGTGCGAGGTATAGTGAGGGTATCTCTAGGGCAAGCCTGTGAAGTTTGGGAGAAGTGATGCTTTGTCTATTGTGTGGAAAGCAGTGAGCTAAAAACATGAAGAAATAAAGATATTCATTTCAGACAGAAGAACAATGGGAATGCACAGATAGCAACCCCAATGACAAGGAGATGTGCATTTTCCCCAGTGGAAGATTCAAACATCAGACATGAAGAGGCTATGAAGGGGGTAGATCAGTGTTCTCAAGGCAAGCAATCCAAGTCTTATGCAGTAAGAATCTCAACGAAGAGACTGAAAACTTAAAAGGACTCAAGTATACACCATAGAGCTGAAAGATACATTTTGGAAATGAAAAATGATTGGCCTGGTCAAACAAAAATTTAGTGAATTTCAAGATCGTTGAACAAAAAAAATAATCCATAGAAGAAAAGAAGAAGAGGAGGAAGAGAAGGAAAAGGAGGAGGAGGAGAGAGGAGAATTACACCAGGCAGAAATACAGGTCCACACAAGGAATGTAGAGCTTTGGGAAAGATGCTAACTGTGCGAATGAGCACACTTTTGTCCCTCAGGTGACACAAAGACCAGTGGCTGACTAGAGGCCAAATGTGTTATGAACTTCATAACTAACGGAAAAGTGAAACAGTAGCTGGAGGTCAGGGGGAGAGAGACAGGAAGAGAAGTGCCTTGTTTCCACTTTAATAAAGCATGAAAAAAATGCAAATTAAATACAAAATCAGTAGAAGACATGAAATAATCAAATCAGTGCAGAGGTAGGAGACACCTCTGGGGGTGACAACTGCTTGCTTTCCTGATGGCGGTGACAGTTTGATGAGCTTGTATGCATGCCGAGCATCAATCTCAATAGCTTGCGCGCAGTGCTTTGTGTCCGTTATATGTCGGTACAGCTGGGAAGTGAAGACACAGAGAAAATGACAGACTAGGGTCAATCTCGTGCCAACTCTAAGATGAGGAAATAAAACTGTCTCAAGAAGAACCATGCTGCCTGAGGAGCGTCCCATAAACTTTTGTGTGTATATAAGGCCTGCCAAAAGGGCAACTGTCGTGGTTTGATATTTGAAATTGTAACACTGCTGATAGAATCTTTCTCAAATATTTTCTGATAATTCCTTCAAAACTCTCTAAGATGAGTTCCTCTCAGAACAGTATCCCATCTCTTTGTCGGTCTCTGACCCACTGATTCTACTCTGAAGTGAGGAGAAAGCGCCAGTGTGCAAGGCTCCATCTCCCCAGTGCACTTTAATTTCCATGCGGAGTTTCCACCTGGAAACAGATACAGGTATGAAAACCCCTTACTGCTCCGTATCAGCACATGCAACGTAGCAATACTGCAGTATACCTATAATATGTCAACTTGAAGTCACACAGTAGCCTTCCCAACTCTCTTCTAACCGTTCATGTTTAAAAACACGATGCCATACTGAAACAGTGCAAACTGTAATTTACAATGTACTTATTGTTTCTCTGCTTTACACGGTCACATTTCTTGATTACTAAGAATATAGTTGGAAATAGATAATGGATGGTCTAACAAAACAGCCCAAAGTAATTTAAAAGTTTGGTATTTTTTTAAAAGGAATTTGCAGCGATCTTCTGAACTAATCTATCACCAGTGTACTGGTCACTAGTATGCTAGACTCCTTGGCTTAGTATCACTGTGAGTCACTTGAGAACTTCTACATGTACAGCGAGCCACACACAGATGGCATGTGAAAACCCAGAGACACGGGCCCAGGAATTTAAACAATTCAGGGTAGATAGTAAATGAACTAATGACCATTTGGCGATGGATTGGTTTACTTTTAGAAAAAAATGGTATTATAAAATGCTGAGGTGTCCATTCTGGAAGCATCCAGTCTTATGTTGGTACACACTATCATGTCAGTGTGAGGGGAGGGGAAGCCATATCAGTCATAACAGTCTTTCTCAATTTCTGTGTAGATCGTCCTGCTATGGCTGATTTCAAGTTACTCTAACTGTACTTGACGCTGGAAAAGGTACACAATCAGCTCTTCGGAGCTTGATGGTGAGCGGTGAGAGCATCCAGTGGAAACATCTCACATGTGACTATAGTTCACCCCAGTCTATTAAGAGAAAAGGAAAAACTAAATCCACGTATTTTATTCCTTATGGATGCCTCTTCAACTCTGAAGCTGCCTTTCAGCCCCTGGAAGTCGTGCCCTGAAAACATTATCTTTAGGAGAAATTACCCGACACCAGGGATCTGAAATATTGGGCAAACTGACTCCTTCTTTCAATTGCAGTTATCCAAAATGAACTGAAGTTAAGAGTTTGCTGTGAATTCTCTAACAAATGAAAAGCAAATTACACAAACAAGACACAACGTTTCAGTGCTGATCCCAGACAAGGTTGGTTGTTAGTCAGAAGGGAGAAGGTTAGGATAAAGCCACATGTATCTCCAATCCCAGACTTTGTGTGCTCCCCTTTGAAATGGATGTATGGGCTTCTGTTGGCAATTTTCTTAGGGAACAGCATCACTTTGCATTAATAGAAATTAATAAGGGGAGGGAAAAAGCCATCTTTTTATGGTGGTGTCCACAAAGAGAGACTTTCTCCCAAGCTATATAAGGAAAACTAACAGGAGAAAAGAAATTTATTAAAGTGGAAGTTTCAACAAAAGGGGAGGAAACCAAGAGCAGTAACAGCTCCAGCATTTTAACACAACCATAGCAAAGAAATCATAGGAGTAGCAGAAGAGCAGGCATATACCCAAGTTCTGAGTCTGACTGCAGCTGCAGCACTGAGGGGTCTGTGTCCCACTGCAGGGTCCTAATCGTGCAGCACAAAGGAAAAAGAACACAGAGAATTAACAAAGGAGGAGGGCAACAACAGCACAAACCGAACCGCGTCATTCGTCAAGGCAATGGCATAGATGGTACACACAGAACATCCCCCCGACCCCCAGGGCTTGTGACAAGAAAGTGAGGGGCCTGCGTCTCCTTAGAGGAGTTGTTTGATCTGAGAAGATGCAGCCATGTCTGTGGAAGAAAGCCAAGAGCCAGTTACTCAAGTGCACCACACGCACATGCACACACACACGCACACACACACGCACACACACAGACACACATATGCACACACACAATTTGTACTACAAATTCACTGACATGAGTGTGTGAGCTGCTGCATATCTCTCTGACACCTCAGAGCCCGAACACTTCTTGTAGTTCTAAGCTCTTCCATGGAGTGAAGAGAACTGAATACAGTGGACAAGGGCAGTAACATCTGGGAAAGTCAGGCTAAATGGAGCGTGACTACAGGGTCTCGGGAACAGTTAGTTGGCTTCCTCGGGTCAATTGCTACAAATATAGTGCCATTACGTTTGAGACCAGTGAGTCATTTGGTCTATACAGATTCTACCAAAATGCTCTCCGATGTTATCATTTGTCTCCAAGGTGCCAGGGATTAAGTATGTCTTATTTCTTCTATATGCTTTATAACACATAGCACAGAATGTCAGTAATTGTGAAGGCATCAACCTTCCCTTTCTATAAATAAGATGGGATAACTATTCCATAATAAACAGAATATGGAGACCTTCCTCTGGTAGGCTCTTTACATTTTTCAACAAAGACTACGTCCCAGTGAAGCAGGCATGAGGTTTCTCTGAGAGACAAGACAAACACTGTGTCTTTGCTGTTGGGCATGTGTGCTTCAAATCTGGCTTGACTTACCCGCTGTGTGACACTGGGGATGCTGTTCAAGCTCTCAGCCCACAAAGCCCTCTACTCACTGAAAATGAATACTGAAAAGCAATGGCGTTGGCATCACCCGAAAGATCACTGGAAGTGCAGGCACTCAGGTCTCACCCAGACTTACTGGCTCCACATTGTTTTCAGCGCACTGGGCATCGTAAGGATTGAGAAGCCCTGTTTGGTTTCCTTTGTTGTAAAGACTTACCCTGGTTTATAATGCTATGCGTGCTGTGCGTATAGCATCTTCAGAACTCATTTGTGCCCTCTCTGCTATCCTACTTGAGGATAAGTTGTATCCACTTCTTCCACCAGATACCTGCTTGGCTCAGGAACACGCTGCCTTCAAGCCTTGCTTCCTATGTTCCTTCCTTCGAGATCTTCCATTTCTCTCTCAGCTCCTAGGTGGCACTTCCTTACTCTTGTTTCTTTCTTTTTATTCTGCTCCCTCTTCTTCATAGTGGTCATACTTTCCTGAGATTTCATTACTGACATTGTTTGATTTTGGACTGGAATCTCTGCACAGCTGGTGCAAACACATCCCTAAATGATGGGGGTGTGCCAGGTCCCACACCTGTCTCAGACGCTAATGTAATGGAAACACTGCTGAACGAGTGACTGAATGAGTCTCCCTCTGACGGTCTGCATGGATTAAACGCAAGTCTACCTAGAGAGCACATACCACAATCTGATAACCAGTAGTTAGGTTTCTTACTACCAGTAACTTCTTTTTGAGTTCCTGCCTTACATGCCTGAAAGTTGCATCAGCTCTGCTTGCAAAGGTAGAAGAAGGAACTTGCAGAGATTTTCTGTTTAGCTCTGGCAGTGTGCTTGGCTTCTTACCTGGATGTTCTGAAAGAAAGATGATCATCGAAGGCCAGTACAAACATGAACCAGCCACTGTTTCTCAGAGCAGCAATTCCAAAGTTTTAAGGCTAATGCTGAGGACCCCAATTTTTGTTTATATGCCAATTCTGCTCTAATAGAGATGTGGTGGCCTGGGATCTTACATTCCAGACAAGTTTCAGGAGATCTGAATGGTGGTGGTGTGTGGCTCACACCAGACATAAGGGTCTTCATCTTGGTCCTGAACTACTGTGTGGGCTCAGAGAAACACAAAATGCAGACTCAAGCACAGAAGTTCTGCTGTTGTGATTCTGGGATGCAGTCTGGGAGTTTGTGTAAGTAACAGGTGCCCAGGAGGTGAGTGCAAGGGTGACTGTAGGGCAGCTCCAGGGAATGACTCTAGACCCAGTCGCTGCTCTAGGAAAGCAACTCTTTCTGTTCTAGATGACAGTTTTACTTCACTTCAGACAGTAGCAAGATGGGAGCCATTATAAACATTTAGAGAGATCTGTGCCTCTGTTACAGACACAAATGAAGCCTCCTGCTCTTACTGACTGAGAAACATTTTCATGTCATTGGTGAAAGCCAGTGTGCCTTCAGGTTTTGTTTGGATATAATGACCCTCCTTGGAATTTTTCACTCCTTCTGCATGAGAAGAATGCAATTATAAGTGGTCTACCTCTTCTGCTACCTTCTGGGCCTGCTGTACCCCAGAAAGACTACTAGTCTTTGTATTTCCATCAGAATCAACTGCCTAAGAAGTGAAGATTACCCGATGCTTGCACTGTAAAATATCTACTATATTTTAACTATGTGCAGTTTGTGTGTGTCTGTGAGTGTGTGCACGTGTGAACGCAGTCCCCCTTGGAGACCAGAAGTGAGTGTTGGATCTCCTGGAGCTGAAGTAATAGGTGGCTGTGAGCTGTGCAACATGGGGCTGGGAACCAAACTCAGATCCCTACACAAGCAGCCCATGCTCGTAACTCCTTACCTGTCTCTCCAGCCCTAGGTGCTTCCTTTCTAACCAGAGCAACAGAGGTTTATATGCAAATAAGTGTGTGTCAGCCATGTTCTGCTCCGCCAGTTTATTCAGCAGGAGAAACCCCAGGCACCATCAGCACAAAGCTACAGGGTGAGGCTAAAGCCAAGGGCATTACCACGTGTGTTACTTTCACTTTTTTCTCTTGTTCCATTATGGTCTGTGGAGAGGTCGGATTTACCCACAGTGCACCTTTTTTGTTTGTTTTTGATTTTGTTTTTAAGTAAAAACTCCAAGTCAATTCCTTAACTAGGCAAACACTGGTGTGTGATTTCAAGGATGGCCTACAACCCTGTACTAAATGTTTACCAAATTATCTCTGTGCAGACTTACAGAGTAACTAGAGTAGGAGGGCTACATCTGGACCTCAAGGTTTGGGCTCTGGGTGTGGCTTTAGTACCATCAGGCAAGTCTCCTGTATCCAACACAAGAAGGAGTGGGCCTAAAGCCCGTATTTTAAGAACATTAACAAACAACATTTTTGCTCCCCATCCTCTTCTGGAATATTTTTATTGAACCTATTGACAAAAATCGCTTTGTAACTTTATCAAGTTACTCTATTATTGAAAGCAAAATGCTAGCTCAGCCTACAGCTTCTTGGAAAATTTGAACTATTTCAGGGATTTTTTTTAATAGAAATGAAAGTAGTATAGAATATTATCATATCTTTTTTATGTAAAAATGACTGCATTTACTATGATAGTTTTATTTTCAGTTTTTCTGAGATGGTTCTTTTAATGCATGCAGGATACAGCACAGAATATTTTTGATCAGGACACTTGTTTACTTATTCAAGGAACAATTATGATGGGCCTAGTATATAAAACACTGTGATGAAGGAGTAAAAGAATTCCAGCAATCTGCAGTTCTCTATGGAGTGACAGAATGCACACAATGGCTTTATAGGACAAGGTAGAAAGCAAAGCATGATACGTCGATGGCACCCCAGATGTGCAGCGGGGGGCACAGGACTTGCATTTAAGAATGTGACATTTAAATAAGGGAAATGTGGCATATGAATATTTATGCTTAATTATATACTGATAATATATGCTAAGAAGAACTCAATTCCCATCAGTTGTGCGAGGCTTGGCATAGTTAAAAATTTCAATTAATATTAGATGGCAACTAAATATAAGCCGTAAAAGGGATTAAAGAGAAAAGCAGTTTTCAGGCCCTCCACTGAGTGATTTTTCTTATGTCTGGTTTGCTATGGGTTGGGCCTCCTCTGTCATATGGAAGCCAGAGCAGGAGATGCTCTTTCTCCATGGAGATCAGCGATCCCAATTGTCTTGGCCTCCGAATGATGGAGTTAGGTTTGAACACACGCTCATTGTCACCAGTGCCTATTTTACTGTACATGTATATGAGGCCAGACTTTAGCTGCCAATTGACCGATGTATCATGAGAACAAAAACTTCTAGGTCAAGTAAGCATACAGACCCAACTGTCTTCTTATCATGAGCACCAGCTACCATGGAAGCCAGATGGCCAGCAGAGCCTTTGAATTTAGCAGAGGGGAAGTTGGATATTTAAATATTATAGACTTCCCCAACTTCCTTCAAAAACACTTTCATCTGTCACTAAGAACATAGAGACTCCCCACTGCTGCCCACGTCTCTCCTCTAATTTGTAGGCTGAGAAACCTAGCTCTTTCTCATTAGTGCCCCTCTCCCCATCTTCCTTCCTTCCTTCCTCCTTCCTTCCTTCCTTCCTTCCTTCCTTCCTTCCTTCCTTCCTTCCTTCCTTCCTTCCTTCCTTCTTCCTTCCTTCCTCCCTCCCTCCCTCCCTCCCTCCCTCCCTCCTCCTTCCTTCCTTCCTTCCTTCCTTCCTCCT
>NW_026068100.1:872832-881119 GCF_014885135.2 Alexandromys fortis
CCCTCCCTCCCTCCCTCCCTTCCTTCCTTCCTTCCTTCCTTCCTTCCCTTCCTGTCTCCTTCTTTCTCCCTTTCTCTCCCCCTCCCTTCTTACCTCTCCTTTCCTTTCTCCCTTCTTTCTTCTTCCTGTTCTTTTAATAAACTAAGTCAATTAGACTTCTGTCCAAGATTCCTGCCTGGGAAACCCTTCTGGTTTTGTTTGCTTGCTTTAAAGCCATGTGTTTGTCTCCTCTGTTTATTTGTAGATGCCTTCTTGGATTAACAATCTATGAGGAACCCTCACAAGGGAACCACAGTTTGCTCAGATACTGAATAACCCAACAACCTCTTCCCTATTCCGTACTAAAGATATTGAGATCCTATAATCACACATTTGGGTTGGCAGCTGTAGACATGCCAAGTAAGGTCACTTTTATCAGCTTTGTTTAAAATGCTTGACAGAGAAGCCTCCCATGTCATGTAAAATAGCCACTGGAGTCCAAAAGTGTCAGATAATATACCCACTCTCATCTAATCCTGAAAAATTTGTTTACAATCAGAATGTAAGTTTGTTTTTCTATATATATATTTATAAAGCAAAATGGGAAAAATATAAAAATCTAATATAATATTTGTTTAGTCAAATCTAACAGAACCTCAAACCCCTTAAACCCTTTACTAATTTACAATTTTCTTACTTCTGATAAGATTCCTTTTCCAATGGTCTGACTTCATTTACAGACTTTCATCATATCAGAGAGAAATTAAAAATTTAAAAAAATAGTCATAATCCTTGTACATCAGTTGGAAGTATATTTTAGGTGGGAAAGGCATGCTATCCAGATATCATACGCAAGGCCACATGGGGAGTAATTCTTCCCTGTTTGGTTTTCATATACCGACTGGTGGTATATCTACTCTTTTCAGTCTTTATTACACACCAGAGTAGAAAAATTTTAAATCCCCCCACCTTCATTCTCACTGTTTCTGGGTCTTGACTCATAAGGAAGTGTCCAACGAGCATATGGAAAACAGTAACTAAGAACTGCCATCTGTGATGCCAACAACCAGAACAGCCAAGCCAACGCCACACTGCTTTTGACATTTACATCAGTGCAATTTTTAAAGCAGTATGCTCATGGGCAGCAAGAGCCATAACTGAATATAACCTGGACAGGTTTTATTTCAAAAAACTCCATCTGTAAATCAAACAGCATCAAAACGGCAGAATCATAAGGAGAAGATGACGGCAGTGATTGCAGTAATGTCTGTGCCATCAAATCCCATGTTCACGTTCTGCTCCTCATCCTAGATCTCTTCCATACCACAGGATGTCTATCCGGGAGGGTACCACCTCTTCTTGCTTCTATACCTTACCTTCTGCCACTGTCACTGCCTGACCCCTACATCCTCATCACCACTGAACTCCGCATCCCCCCTTTTCAAGTGTGTATTGGATGCATCTGTGGAAAACCTACCCTTCCTTCCCTCATCTGTCTTTCCAGTCCTCATTCACTCCCACAACTCTAATTTAGACTTGCAGATTTTCTCTCCCTGATCAGTGGCTCCACAAATTACTGGCCAGATCTTGAAAACCCAAAAATGCTGCAACCTGAGACTCGTCTCAGACTTGTGTCCCAGGTTGAATTTTAACAAGCTAAGTGAATTGATGACAAGGGACAGGTGTGGGCACTAGTGATCAAAACTAGTATC
Organism: Alexandromys fortis; assembly: GCF_014885135.2. Lineage (NCBI taxonomy): Eukaryota > Metazoa > Chordata > Mammalia > Rodentia > Cricetidae > Alexandromys > Alexandromys fortis. The sequence continues at coordinate 874,524 of NW_026068100.1, forward strand.
TTTCCTTTCTATCTATCTATCTATCTATCTATCTATCTATCTATCTATCTATCATCTATCAATATCTACTATCTATCTATATGGTCTGGTATCTATCTTCTGCCTAGTTCACATTCTGCATCCTATCTTTCTGATGTCCCCCCTGCTCTTTCAACATGTCCAAAACATGTGCATTACGGAAGGCTCAGCTCAAAATACCTTTGCCTATAACGATACAGCATTCAGAAACAACTTGTATCTCTGTGAGGCGAGTGTTCGAGAAGGACCTCGGCAGTGCACTAACAGATTCTCTTCCAGTCTACAATCCGCTTGACCAGGGTAACAGCCCTCTTGTCATTGCCTTTCATAGCAGGGCCAAAGAGTTTGCTCTGAGCCCAGGAACCGGATTTCTCTTTTATTTTTGAAAGACAATCTTCACCTTGTTCTTTAGTTCCTTTAACAATGGTCAAGATGTCCTCTGGGGTGGCATCCACCTTCATTCAATTTGTCCAGTATCTTGTCCCTCTCTGCATCATAGCTGCCTTGGCTTTAGTTGTGCCTTCATTTTTACACCAATCTCATCCAGATTTATGTAACACGCACACACACACACACACACACACACACACACACACACTCACTCACTCACCAATAAACATTTTCCAAGCATCTAATATGTATCACTATGGACAGTAACAATAAGTTAAAAATCACCTGTCCTTATCACCGTATCACAAACCTGTTACAGGTGTTTTTTGAAATAATGGCTTACTACATCACTGTTTATCTCTGTTAGTACACATATTTAAAGCTATCAATTACAGCAACATCTCCGTAGGTGGCTTCATTAAATCTTCTAGATGGAGGCTCTTTCTGAGAAAGTATCACCTTTGACCACAAAGGTGTTCTGAAGATCTGGTACAGTGTTTTACAGACCATAAAGTATCAACTGTTTATCGACAGAAGTGATGAATGAATGAACCAGTACATGCTTTTACCTGCATTTCCTGCCGATGGCTGGGAGGTGTGTGGTAAGCTTGTTAGAAATGAATAGTTTTTATTTTCTTCATTAAAAAAATAAAAGACTGTATGATTTTCTTTGGGTTCTCCTTCTTATATTAAACTTCATCAGGCGATGAAAGGAGACAGAGACAGAGACCCACATTGGAGCACCGGACTGAAATCTCAAGGTCCAAATCAGGAGCAGAAGGAGAGAGAGCACAAGCAAGGAACTCAGGACCGCGAGGGGTGCACCCATACACTGAGACAATGGGGATGGTCTATCAGGAACTCACCAAGGCCAGCTGGCCTGGGTCTGAAAAAGCCTGGGTCAAAACTGGTCTCGCTGAACATAGCGGACAAGGAGGACTACTGAGACCTCAAGAACAATGGCAACGGGTTTTTGATCCTACTGGACCTATTGGTTTCGTGGGAGCCTAGGCAGTTTCGTGGATGCTCACCTTACTAGACCTGGATGGAGGTGGGTGGTCCTTGGACTTCCCACAGGGCAGAGAGCCCTGATTGCTTTTTGGGCTGACGAGGGAGGGGGACTTGACTGGGGGAGGGGGAGGGAAAGGGGAGGCGGCGGTGGGGAAGAGACAGAAATCTTTAATAAATAAATAAATTAATTAATTAAAAAAATAAAAGACTGTATTGCAACTTGATATACCATGTTTTGTTGCTATCCCTGGGAGGGCTGCCCTTTTCTGAAGGGAAATGAAGGAGGAGTGGTTTAGGGTGTGGTGGAAACTGGGACTAGAGGAGGGAGGGGAAACTGCAGTCTGGATGTACTGTATGAGAGAGAAAGACCGAATAAGAGCATGTCTGCCTCAGTATTTAAATATCTACCAGTGTTTTACTTATGCTTTTATTAGCATCTATTGTTTTCATTGTGACATTTTCATGTACATAAAGCATTTTGATCCTGTTTACCCCCATTATGTACTCTGGTTACCCTCCCACTCCTGCTGACCCCCTTTCTCTGCACAGCTCGTCACCCTCCTGCTTTTCTGTCTTTTTGTGTGATTGTGGTTGTGTGTGTGTGTGTGTGTCTCAACATGCTAAAGAGTGCAATTCTGTATGTCTTGGTGCAGTGTGGGCTCAGAGGAGATTTCAAATTTACTTTCCCTCCGAAGAAGAAAAACCCAGTGTTATACTCATGGCTATTCTGCCATGTTTGGCTGAGGATCAACAAGTGTCTATCTTCTTGGCCCAAGGCAACCTTGGTGATTCCCTGCAAATGGGGCCAGGCATCCATGTGCTGCTGTTCTCTCCAAGATGGAGAAATGGGTCAAGGGCGCATCACAGAGTCCTCCCATGTGACACAATTGTCTTAAACTCTGTCTTCATTAGCTCCTAATGAAATAAGGAAAGAGTTTGGACTAATACGACATAGTACCTAGCATGAATCTCTAGTCAATGTCTTACCCAGCTACCTATTTTTTTTTTAAAAAAATTCATTTACAGGAACAAAACAGGGGCATTTAAAAATCTATCACATCCCTCTGTCACATTCATTAAAATAATGCCAAGTAAGGATGATGTTTAGATAAGTTAATGTTTTACTTCCCCATCCCAATTCTTTTTTTTTAATTTGGAATTGGCAACGATTTTCTTATGTTAGAAACAAAATTGGAACATAGAAATATATGCTCCAATCAGGTTCTTTTTAGAAAGCCCTTTTCCACAATTTTTTGTATAAGAATTTTTTCACTAACACTTGAGCCCTAATGCAAGGTTCTACTGAGGCCTCGTGAAGCTACTCTGATGTCCGTCTGAGCTGGACCCCAGATTAAATGAAGAATTTCCATTGTTCCACAAGGACATTCTTTTTCCAATCTTACACTGAAGCCTACTGCCAAGCAAGTGGTTTTTCTGGAAGGAAGTGCCGCATCCATTGCCAAAACAGATGCTTGATTTGTGAACAGTGCCATAAGAGGTGAAAGTTTTAACTGATCAATTAATGTGCTACATAAGGAAGAAAAAAAGCTATATTGTGACCTTAGTTGCCAAAGAATGTGACCTTCAAAAATTTATGTTTTATTATTTTTAATTATATGTATCTATATCTATGTGTGGGTGTGTGCCTCAGATGCTCTCAGAGGCCAGACGAAGGCACTAGGTCCCCTGGAACTGGAGTTATAGGTAGTTGTAAAGTTAGCTGTCATGGGTCCTAAGAATTGAACTCGAGTGAATCATCTCTCAAACCAGAGGAGACTGAATTTTAATCAGTTTTAACCTGCATCTTCAGATTCTCTGAAATCCAATGACCCGATAGCATCCTGTGAAATTCTCCTCTTGTACTGACAATGTATGATTGTTTGAATAAACACAATTTGATATTACTCGTTTTCTGTAGTAAGAAGGCCTCCTTGTTTTGTTCCTGGCTGCATATCCCCCAAATAATCACACAAAAACTGTATTAATTAAATCACTTCCTGGCCCATTAGCTCTAGCTTTTTGGCTAACTCTTACATATTAATTTAACCCATTTCTATTAATTTGTGTATTATCACGTGGCTATGGCTTACCGGTTAAGCTCTGTCCAGCTCCAGCAGGGCTACATGGCTTCTTTCTGACTCTACCTCCTTTCTCCCAGCATTCCATTTAGTTTTTCCCACCTAGTTCTGTTCCCCTATAGCTCTGCCACAGACCCAAAGCAGTTCCTTTATTAACCAATGATATTCACAGCATACAGAGGGAAATCCCACATCACCTCCCCTTTTCTGTTTAAATGAAAAGGAAGGTTTTAACATTAACATAGTAAAATTACATAAAACAGTTATCAAGAAAAAATTCAGTGGTAATCACAGCATACAGAGGGAAATCCTCTATCAATTTTTCTTTATAGCTTTTAGTTATTTTGTTACTCTTTCACCATTATTAATTCTTTAAAACCTTCCCATTAGTTTCGAATTTACCAAATCACCAAGAGAAATGACAGTATTTTCATCAAAGTGGCTAAAGAGTGCCTAAGCCTTATGCATTTTCAGAGAGTCTTGGTGAATCAGATTGTGAGTAAGAATAAAAGACCTAAACATACTCTATTGGGTGTTAAACCCCTATAATTATTCATTATAATTTCTGAGGCCATTCAGAGAACCAAGTGGTGTCAGCACAAGTTGCCCACCATCAAATATTCTAAGCAATTTTAATTTCCTCAGATGATCATTCCCTGGGTGGTAGATCAGAGAAGTGCAAACTATACCACATATGTGGATGTTATGAAGTATTATGTCAAGAGCAAAAAACCTGATTATGATCTCCATGGAAGGCTAACTTTCTAGAGCAGAATCTGGACTCTAATCTGAAATACAGGAGGATCTAGAAGTCAGGCATACTCTCATGTTTCCCTTGGGAACTCTGCCACCTGCCAAAAGTTTCAGCGGTCACTTCTGCTGCATTTGGGGGTCATCTGGGGAGGGGTCTCACCTTCTTAAATAACAGATATTGATACATGGGAAGATAGGTACCAATTCCAAGTATGATGGGATTATGCTGGAGGTAATTAGGGAACTTGGAAGATGATATCGATATTAAAGATAAGTTGAAATAGAAAAATAAAGATACTTGATGAGAAAAATAGATGAACTAGTTAGCATACACAGGTGCTATTCATTGTATATGGGACATCATAGATGATGAGAGAATCTCATTATAGAGATGAGAGAATATACAGTAGGGTGCTCATCTTTGGTGATGGGACAATGATGTTTTTAATCTACTTTTATGTCTTGTTTATGGTTTATAATTATATTAAATGCAGAAGCAACATTTCAATAGCGATTATTAAGAATAAAATATCAGGTCATTGGGAGATAACTCATAAACTCGAGGAATAGAGTTTAGATCCCCAGCAAAATATGATAACCAGGTGTGGGGCACACATCTACCACCCAGTGCATGGGCTGGGGCAGGGAGACAGGAGGATCACTGCATCTCATTGGTCAGCCAGCTTACAGGACTGGTGAGCACAGGTTCAGTAAAAGACCTTGTCGCAAGTGATAAGGTAGAAAGCAGTTGAGGAGGACAGTGTGCATTAACCTCTGGCCTCCACTCACGCATTCACACTCACATGCACAAGTGCAACCACCAACACGAACACACACATATGACACACTCCAAAAACAAATACATGGAAACTTTAAGTTCGAATGAAATATTGAGTGAGATGAAATGCCCCCGTTTGTTAGAAAATAGAACTTGATGATGATAACAAAACTACAGATGGCCAACAAACATATTTGAAAACAAGGTAGCAATTAATATTATTATCATCCTGCATGCCATTTATTAAAAACAAGCACCGGAGACCTCCTTTTCTGACTATGTTGATTATATTGTTGATGTGCTAGAGAATGCTGCTATCATCACAATAGAAGGTCGTATAATTACAACAACAGTGTGAGGCTTTTATAGATGAAGTCATTTTGGAAAGTTCTTATTATAACTCAGCCTTGAAATCGGGGTGAACTCTGTGTTTTTGAAGACTTAAAGCTCCCACAGCAAAGCAGGAGGAGAGCGTGAATACAGTCCTTTATGACTGAGATGGGCTGAATAGTGTCATGTATAGAGTACTTTTCCGGCTCATAATCTGAAGGTATATTTGCATGGCTTGGGTAACTCTAATAATGCAGACTTTGATCTAGCTTTGTCCCGGTGTTCAAAAATTTTACACACTTCTTTAGATGAAGATACAAGTATGTAAGTATGCTTATCAAATTTGATAATGACATCTACATGCTTTATGAGAAAAAATTAAGATCCCTTCCCATTTGATAAATACCTAAATCAACATGTGAAATAGCATATGACTACAATAACAATAAGAGCAGATTTGCAATGATTACGTCATGTTCATTCAACTGCTTTGCCAACATAAATTTCCCATTTTCAGCATAACCTTCTGAGGCATTTATGCTAATTATCTGAGATAATATAAAGCACAGGTATAGCTTATGAAAACTCAAGTAAATCAGCATAGTGAAAACATGAGCTTCAGTTATGTTCCATGTGAACTTGAAACAATGACAAATGCTCGTGAGACTTCGATGATGCCGTCAATTCAAAATTGGGGCAATAATTAATTCACAAATTCAAGAACATTCTCCCAATGCTTACTACATGGATTCAATTTCAAATTCAGTTCCCATCTTCAAGGAATAGGGGTTCGGATTCTTCAAGCATCCTCTGATTGTGTGCAGTAATACTTAGTTCTTTGAGATTTTTATACATTAGGCTACTCTTGCATTTTTAACCAATGATAATAAGTCACAGTAGCATCCTCTATGCACTGTGTGGTATTCTAGCTGTTTATATTAAAGCTTTTATAAAAATATCCATGTTTATAAGTAAAACTATCCTTTCAACTGCTTTGGTTTTTTTTTTTGTTTTTGTTTTTGTTTTTGTTTCTAGTACTCAGAATTTTATTTCTTTTTATTATTATTTTTTAAATATAGTTTTTTTATTGAAAAAAAGATTTCCGCCTCCTTCCCGCTTCCCATTTCCCTCCCCGTCTCCCTTTTCCCCCCTCCTCCCTCTCCTCTCCCCCTCCCCCCCACTCCTCTCCCCCTCCCTCTCCAGTCTGAGGGGCAGTCAGGGTTCCCTGCCCTGTGGAA
>NW_026068100.1:882399-1018377 GCF_014885135.2 Alexandromys fortis
AGAGGAAAGTTCATAGCACTAAGTGCCCACTTAAAGAAAACAGAGAAGGCACACATTGGAGACTTAACAGCCCACCTGAAAGCTCTAGAAAAAAAAGAAGCAGACTCACCTAGGAGGAGTAGAAGACTGGAAATAATCAAACTGAGGGCTGAAATCAACAAAATAGAAAAACAGAAAACAATCCAAAGAATCAATGAAACAAAAAGCTGGTTCCTGGAGAAAATCAACTGCTTTGTTAATATAATTAAGCTTTTAAATTCTAAGAGCATTTCCTTTGTCTATTATGATTAACTTAGAAATAGTTAATTGATTATTCTAAACTCAATCAAGAAAAGGAGGGAAATGCCACAAGCAGACGCTGTGAATCAGAAGTGGCCTATAAAAACAAAATCAGAAATTGCAAAACAAATTGTAATACTTTAAGTTCTAAATATTTAATTTATGCCATTATATTTGGGAATTATTTTGTATTTTTATTTAAGAGATTTGTTGCTCTTAACATGAGTAGACGGGGGTTTTGCAAGCTTTCTATTTACAATGCAGTATTTTTGTAAGAGACATGAAGTATGCCAATTTTCTTCTGGCTCTCGGAAGACATTTTTTAGTTTGAGCTTTAAATCCTGGCAAAGGAATAGAAGAATTTATGTGCACCATGAGGTATGAACAGATGTGTTAACTGGATTCTGAAATCTTTTAAAAGATTTCATTTTTTAAGCAAATAGGCAATTTTTTGAGAGCAGACTGAGGTTCTGTGAAGTGTTAAGGACGACCGTGACTGTTTTCAACAGTGCACTTATACATGAAAAAACATTCAAAATGGAATCCTGAAGACTGAAATATGACATTCTTTTTATACCTTAACACTCATCTACTTTATTAAGACAAGATCATAAATCTGCCCAGAATTTTACATTCAAAACAAGGGCAAGGCATTCTAAGCTACTCCTAATTCATTCCTCTCAGAATTCAAACTGCACGCGCTGTTTTTTGGGAAATGATTCTTTTCTTTGCAGCCAATTGTCTTTCATTCCAGTGAAGGCAGCGTTTAGCGGAGATCTCTCTGGCCCTGCTCGCTACTCTCAGTAGAGCTCGGCTATAATGAAGTGGAACTCACTGCAGTTTGACTGGGGTGGGGAGAACTGCCTCCCTCCTTTAAAACAATTCACTGGGTTAGAATAACAACAAACAACAACACCAGCATTTAAGAAGGTGAAGGAAAGGACAGTGGTGTCTTGTGAGGAGAATTGTCACTGTCCCCGGAGTGCTGAGAGCACAGGTCAGCTTTTCCAGCCAGTTCTCAAAGAGGCGCATCAACTGTGAAGTCGGTCATAGAATTCCACGCTGCCAACTGCACTCCATGAAGCTGAGCAGATACAACAGCATTTTTGTGCAGAGACAGCTAAATGTCTTAGCGAGAAGCCAGGGGAGCCCCCAAGAAATGTGATTGCATTATTCCAGCCCTCAAATAAATGCTAAATATTATGCAACTTTGTTGTTCTTACCATCACCCCTCAAAGACCTTCTGAAGCATTCACAGTGACAGGTGGCAGAAGATGCATGCTGCCCCAAATCCCAAGGGTGATTTGCTAAAATGAACCAGCTTTGCCCCCAACAAGCCTTTCCTTTTACTCCTCGAAAACTGAAGGCAGAGCCCACGGTGTGGTGTCCAGAGGCCTGTCAGCATACGCTGCTCATGTTTGACACACCACCAGGAGGCGCACTTGAGGAAATTTTGATCTATTATATTTCGAACAGAAAATTATAGCACACTGCTCAGGGCAGTTCTCCATGATTTTCAGGGTATTTTCTGGTGTTATGCATGTGTGTGTTTGTGCGTGTGTGCACGTGTGTGTGTGTGTAACTGAGTCTCACTAAGCAGTACTAGCTGACCTTGAACTCATGACCTTCCTGCCTCAGCCTGCTAAATATTTGGGTTTAGAATGCACCTCCATGTTCTACTTAGCCACAGTTCCCTCAACCAAATTGCCTAGTTTTCTATGAAAATAGTGTAATTGCCTATGAAAAAGGATCATTTGAAAAAAATAAAAGTGCCAAGTTTTGCACCTCTTTGTCAATAAAGCACATGTAGTTAGAAAGGTTCTTAGGAAAAAGCTGAAAGGTGCATCGGCAACCAAAGGGCTGATTCACCACGTGTGGAGGATGGCTGTTTCCTTTATTTGAAGCTTGTTATTATTATCAAGTATATTATTATTTTCCCCCAAGTTAAGAATCACAGCTGGGGTCACATGCTGCTAGCTGTAGGTCACAGGCTCATGTCTGTTTTTTGAGGAAAGGGATTTCTAGCTTCTTGTAAAAAAAAAAAAAAAGCCAGGAGATGCAGAAAAATTGGGTCCATGTTGCTACTGAGCTCAAACAGCCAGAATTAGGAGGAAGACTTTGTGCATCTGAACAATGGGGCGCTCATTTTCTGGTCACTACAAACCTCTGCTCCACATTCATTCACACCACCCTTGGGGGCACTTGTGTGTGGGAATCCCGGAGAACACAATCAACGTAAGACAGCGACTATGACTCTATCAAGGTGGCTTTCTTCTCTCCGCCCGTTTAGTCTTCAGCTATCCCTTCGCAGGTTAAATTAGAGCATGCCTACATCCTGTCCCAGAAGTCTCTGGACACTAAGAATGTAAAAAAGGTTTGATAACTGACTCCTTAAGTAACAATGGTGAACATCTGCTAAAATTCCTAATTATAGCAATAGTTTGAGAACTGAGTTCTCAACTTTGTCATCTCTCTTAAATAAACTAGATACTTGAGAAATTAAAAGTCAGGCTAGAGACCAAGCCAAAGTCGAGCAGCGAAAAGCTGGTTTCAATAGAACTTCAGTACTTCCCTGTTTCTTTTAGGTCTAAGCTAATGGAGATGTTTACATTTATTAAGGAAGATGCATGGTCTTCAATGAGCTAACCCAAGGAAGGGTGGTATTGTTATTTCCAGTGTTCCATTGCTAGATATTACAGCTCAACATGAAGTAAGCATAAGTAAGGATATAACAGGTGCATGCACATCTGGTGGCATTTTTACAGTTGTCTTGTGTGAATGACATCCCACCATGGCCTTTACAAAAAGCAATGCTTACCTTGTTAATGGCCCCAAATCGCCCGAGTCTTGGCTTCCAGCGTCACTGGGAGTGCTCACTGATTTCGAAGAGGGAGACATAGGGGTTGGGACTAAATAATGAAAATAACAGGTATCCCATGTTAAAAAATGCAGCGGCTGCACTGGGGAAGAGCAGTGTCAGACAAATCAAAACAAATGGGCCCAAATGAAAGTGGTTGTATGGCCAGGAGAGATTGAGATGGGATAAGGAAAAAAAAGGAAAGAAAAGGAAGAAAGTCAAGTGAATTTTTCATATTTCGGAAAATGAAAGTCTGAAATGAATTTAGACAGAATTAACTTAGGGATTCCAAGGCCATGTGCACCTAACGAAGTAAAATGGAGAACCAATAGCTATCCAGATAGTTCAGCCAACTTACGTTCCTCTGGTAGGAACTAGCTAGACGATTCTAATTCTTCACTTTATTTTGTTAGTATAGATGTGACCTATTTAACATAGTAGTTGTCTGTAAAACTTTAAACACTATGATTTAGGGGAGCCTAAATAATTTTAAATGCCCAAGAAGGGCGAGAATCTGTTGAGGGTCTAATTTAGAGAGAAATGTATGGGTTCTTGATATGCAAACAACTTTGTGCTAAGACTAAGTGACAGAGAGAAAGGGTAAATGTTGAACCTGGTAATTTAAAAATCTCTTTCAAAACAAAGGAAAATGCCAGGCTGCTTTATTTTACATTTAATGAGTGGTTTCATGTCAGTCTACTTTCTGCTTCATCTGGGACTGTTTTCCCGTTGTCCCGGCAGCCCCAAGCACACAGCGCAGAGGTAACCTGCCAGGCTGAGGGTGGGAGAAGGATGCTCAAAGGCTCAGGCCGGCTGACACTCTGAGCAAAGAAAATGAAGGGAAAGCGAAACAAAACTAAGGAAATGGAAATGCACTTTCTCTCTCCAGCCTTCACATCAAGCCAAATACCCTTCAGCCGTTGGCTGCACCCAATAGGCAGATGGCTCCAGGCCAGCCAATTTGCAGATTCATATCACACATGCCAAGGAAGGCATGTGCAGGAAGAAGCTGCAGTGCACGCTTATAGCATCCCATTTGGTTTCAATCATATGCAATTTCCTTCTATTTATTTAATAGGGTAAAGGGCTTAACAAGTTTTTTTTTTCTTTCTTAAAATCCTGCACCACAGTGTCAGGACTGTTAAAAAGCTGGGCATTTTTCTGTGACTGTTCAATTAATTCCTTGATTACCCTTCATGCTAAGGCAGAGGGCAAGCTGGAGAGATGGATTAAAAATTATCCCATTGGAAGGAATTCATGGGTAGCTGAGGACATAGTTATGGACTGGGGATACTCAAGTATTTTGTTTTTAAAGTTTAATCATTCAGCTTTATGCAGGGTAAGGCACAATAGGATATACGATTACTGTGTTTAATAAGTGTTGACATAGCAACCACATTCCAAAGACTATTTTGAGGCAAAAATATAATTAATCAATGGATGTCTAATTTACATCACATGTCAGATAAATACAAAGAAGCTTGCCAACTTCTCACAGAAGAACTACCAGCCAAATCCCCTATAGAGTCCATCTTACATGACAAGGAGCTAAACAAAATCTAGTTTTATGAGGGCTTATTATAGCAGCAGAAATTTAATTTTACATATTCCAACTGAGATAGAATAAAATTCTTTTCAGAAGTACTTTAGTTTCATGTTTATGTATTAACATAATTATGTATTTATATAACTACTTTCAGATGGATTTTTTTATTTACACTGATAGGAGTAATTTCTTTACATGGGTAATTTTTTCTTAGTTTAATTAACTATGAGAATAAAAGGAATTTTATTTTAATGTAGAAGCAAAGAAAGGAATTAAAAAATAAAGCATTTAAAACAGCCCTGATAAAGTGTTTATTCCTAGTCATCATTTAGATGGTTTTGTTCATTAATGCATTGGATATTATGTAGTTTTACAGACACCCTCAGATTATTTTTAGATGTATGAAAAATAAATAATTGTAAAAAAACACATGAAAGATACACAAACGAGTGGCAGAATAAGCTCATGCGAGTTACTTTTAACAAATAAAACAAATTATTCAGTACCCAAACCTCAGTGATATAAAGACTTTATGGACAATCAGCTAGAAATGAATGAGCTGGAGGAGGGTGTTCTGGTGAAAATGCCAATAACAATGAAATCAAGATGCGCATGCCATATCAATTTAAACTTGTAGATTAGCTGCTAATTTTAAGGTTTTCTGAAAATTTCCCACTGCAATTTACTGTTTTTATCATGTAATAAGTCTATGTATGTAGTGTTCACAGTATGTATAAGCGGATTAACATTATCTATATAGGCAAGGAGAGGTTGGGATTCAGCAGTAGAAAGAAAGAGCAATTTGTTAATGTTTAAAACTCCCAAGATGTCTTGTATATATTCACTGAACAAGTATACATTAATCTGCTGGTGACACAAAGGGAAATTATGAGCATGACGTCAGCAGCAGCTGGTCATGACTCTAAGCATCATTCCTGTCTCCTTCCAGCCCTCTCAGTTCTAAATCATACATGCCACTAGGACAATAAATCCGAGACTTTTTAGACATAGAAAACAATAATGAAGCTAATACTTAAAAGCACAATAATGCTGGGCATGGTCTATCTACGCAAATCCTGCTCGAGGGGTAGTAAAACAAGAAGGGCAAAATACCTAGCGGGGGCTCCGGCGATATGCCAATGCTTTGCAGCAAGGCTTCTGTCTCTCGGCGTTTGCGATCCAGATCGGAGTCGTCTTGAACGGGCTCTTTCTTCTGTTGCATATCTGCCTAAAAGATTTAATGACAGCAAGGAAAGTTAGTGATGTAACTCAATGCAACTTTTCCTCACTGAAGTGGATATGTGCCCTAAGTCATGACCAGATCTCTACATAGATATAGCCATGAGTGGAGAATAAAAACCACTGTGGCCGCTCATTAGTAATCGACAGGGGCTCCCTTTCTTGGTCAAAGTTCACCTCATCTCTATTACCAGTTATGAAAGTTTCTCAGAATGGTGAAATGGTTTAGCAGGTTACGGCACCTGAAGCCAAGTCTGGCTACCCAAGATTAAGTTCCAGGACCTGTATGGTGGAAAAAGAACCCATTAGTGTGCCAGGCAGTGGTGGTTCACATCTTTAATCCCAACCTTAGGGAGGCAGAAGCAGGTAGATCTCTGAGTTCAAGGTCAGCCTGGTCTATAGAGTGAGTTCAAGGACAGTTAAGGCTACAAAGAAAAATCCTGTCTTGAAAAAAAAAGAGAATCTACTTGAGTGTCATACAAAACACATTCATGCAAAATAAAATGTAATAACTGGAAATAAAACAAGAAACTTTTAGAGTATTAGAATCAAGGAAACCTATTTCTGACCAGTATTATTTTAAAAGTAAATCTGGTCTGTTTTAGCCTCTTTGTTCCTTCTGGAACATCTTGGTCAGCACCTCTTAGTAATACTCACATTCCAGAAATAGAAACATCTGGACTCTAGCTGGAAAGTAAAAAGTAAGGCTCCTTATAGAAACTTGTAAGTGGTGGCCCTTGCCTTTAATCCCTGCACTCAGGAGGGAGAGGCCGGTAGATCACTGTTCAAGGCCAGCCTGGTCTAAAGAGCTACTTTCAGGACAGCTAGGGCTACACAGAGAAACCCTGTCTCAAAAAACAAACAAAAAATACTGTCTGTATTGGTAGTAGAAGCTAAACATGGTGGAACCCAGGCTAAAGTCTATATTAAGGCAGTGCAGCCTGGCAATAAATTATTTCTGTAGGTCTTTTTTCCCCCCTTTTCTTTCCTTCCGTCTTTTTTCTTTCCTTCCTTTCTTTTTTCTTTCTCTTTTCTTTTTTCTCTTTTCTCTTTTCTTCCTTCCTTTCTGTTTTCTTTCTTTCGTTCTTTTTCTACTAGGTTCTGGTTTTCTCTGATTTTCACAGGATTCATTAACACATTAACTCAAACAAGAAAACAACTTTCAAGGAAAACATAGTACAAAACAAACAACAAACAAACAAAAACCCCACATATGAGTTCTTGATATGGGATGGCCCTCTGTGTGCTCTGAACATGTTTATTACCATGGTTAATAAAGAAGCTGATTTGGTCAACAGCCAGCAAAATAGAAACCAGGCAGAGAATCTGGAGATGTAGGGAGAAAAAGGGTGGAGTCAGGAGACACCAGCAGCCACCAGAGGAGTAAGAGGCCAGAGCATTACTGGTAAGCCATGGGGCACATGGCGATACACAGATTATTAGAAATGGGTTAATTTAAATGTAGAACTAGCCAGTAAGAAGTCTGAGCCATCAGTCAAACAGTTTGTAATTAATATTAAGCCACAAAGTTGCTATTTGGGAACGGCTGGTGGGAGAGAAATTTCTACTTACAAATTCCTTTCAAAAATTGTATCTAAAAAACAGCACAAGAGAGCCTCAAATCAGAATCCTATGCCTAGTTTGTGATTTTATAGGATTGTGACAAACTAAAATGGTAGCTAAAAAAGACCAAGGGACTTGAGTATCTGTTATCTCTCATCCTTCCTGTTAGTTCTCCTTTCATTCCACCCTCCTATTCCTTACTCCATTTCACTGTTTGTGTTCCCTTATTCCCTTTATACCACTGCATTCTGTCTCCCCTGCTTTGAAACTCCCGACCCCCATGGCTTCTTATTAATTTCTTGACCCCTATGGGCATTCCAAATGAAACACACATATACAAAGATTCAGACCATGCAACCACTTGTGTTTTCTGGGTCTGCGTTACCTTACACATAATGGTTGCTTCCAACACCATGTATGTACCTGATGATTTCATAGTTCCTTTTTCTTAACAGCTGAATCATTTTCCTTTGTGCAAACAAACCTAATTTTTATTATCCGTTCATCAATTGATAGACTTCTAAGATGTTTTGATTTCCTGGCTATTGTGAATAGCATAGCAATGAACATGGATAAAGAAATGTCTCTATAGTAGGACACAGAGCTTTGGGGACATATGTCCAAGAATGGTATAGCCATGTCCTGTGGGAGATCTACTTCTAGTTTTCTGCAGAAGCTCCACACTGATCTCTCCTTCCAAGGCTAAGAGATCCCTGAAGAAGAAAGGGTAGAAAGCTACAGAAGTAATGAATGACTACTTTGAAACTGTGTTTCCCAGATGCACCAGAGACATTTCGAGTATGAATTCACAGTGGCTATGACAACATTCACAGATGTGGACAAGCTCAAGCAAATAAAACCCCAGTATGGGGTTGGGGAGAAAGCACACCCCTGGCTGAGGAGCTATTGCAACTGATAGCTGCCAGGAAAGAATCCCAGGATGGCATGCAGACCACACTCCAGTGGATGGCCACACACCAAGGAAATATAGGCCTCAAAAATTAGAGTTAATGCATTTCAAAGAAGGGGACATGGGTCTTGGAAGAGGGGTGAAGATGATAAAAATACATTGTATGGAATTCTTAAGTCCAACTGAGTCATGACATCTGTAAGTTCTCTTATTTCTCTGTTAAGTTTCTGTCTGGTTGACCTGTCCACTGGCAAAAGTGGGGTACTGAAGTCTCCTACTATTAGTATGTGGGGTTTGCTGTGCAATTTTAGCTTTAGTCATCTTTCTTTTACATATGTGGGTACTCTTGTATTTGGGGCATAGATGTTCAGTGTTGAGACTTTATCTTGATTGTTCCTGTGATGAGTATGAAGTGTCCTCCATCTATTCTAATTGATTTTAGTTTGAAGTCTATTTTGTTAGATATTGGGATAGCTACACTCACTTGTTTCTTCAGTCTGTTTGATTGAAAATTTTTTTTGAGGCCTGTACTCTGAGGTAATGCCTGTCTTTGAGGTTGAGGTGTGTTTCTTTTATAAAGCAGAAGGATAAATCTTGCTTTTGGAACAATTCTCTTAAGCTGTGTCTTTTTGTGAATGAATTGAGTCTATTGATATTAAGAGATATTAATGACCAGTGATTGTTAATTCCTGTTATTTTTTGGTGGTAGTGTTTGTGTGATTCCCTTATTTGGGGTTTGCTGGTATGAGGTTCTCTGTTGCCTGTGTTTTTGTGGGTGCAGTTAGTTTCCTTGTGTTGGAGTTATCCTCCTAGTACTTTCTATATGGCTGAATTTCTGGATAGGTATTGTTTAAATCTGGTTGTATCATGGAATATATTTTTTTCTTCATCAATGGTGATTGAAAGTTTTGCTGAGTATAGTAGTCTGGGCTTGCATCCATGGTCTCCTAGTGTCTGCAGCAATCTGTCCAGGACCTTCTGGCTTTCATGGTTTCCATTGAGAAGTTGGGTGTTATTCTGATTGGTCTGTCTTTCTATGTTACTTGACCTTTTTCCTTTGCCACTCTTAATTCTGTATGTTTTGCATTTTGATTATTATATGGCTAGGGGACTTTATTTTTTTTTGGTCCAGTCTATTTGATTTTCTGTAAGCTTCTTGTACCTTCATATAGATATCCTTCTTTAGGTTAGGAAAGTTTTATTCTATGATTTTGTTGAATATATTTTTGTGCCTTTAAGCTGATATTCTTCTTCTTAGGTTTGGTCTTTTCATGGTGTCTTAGATTTCCTGGATGCTTTGTGTTAAAAATTTGTTGCATTTAATATTTTCCTTGACCAGTGAATCTATTTCCTCTACAGTATCTTCAACACCTGAAATTTTCTCTTCCATCTATTGTATTCTGTTGGTTATGTTTGCCTCTGTAGTTCCCATTCATTTGCCCAGATTTTCCATATACAGAATTCGCTGGGTTTGTGTTTTCTTTATTGCTTCTATTTCAGTCTTCAAGTCTTGAACTGTTTGAACTGTTTGCTTCACCTGTTTATTGTTTTTTCTTGGTTTTATTTGAGTGATTTATTAATTTCTTCCAATTTTTTGTTTGTCTTTCCTCCATTCCTTTAAGAGAATTTTTCATTTTCTTTTTAAAGGTCTCTATCATTCTCACAAAATTAAGTTTAAAATCATGCTCTTCTGCTTTTTCTGGATTAGGATGAACAAGTCTTCTTGTTTTATGACCACTGGGTACTGGTGTTATAATGTCGCTTTTTAGGTTGTTGGATGAATTCTTCCATTGGTGGCTACCCATCTCTTCCTTCAGTTAGTGCCAGCAGGGTCTTTGTATTTTGGTCCAATCCTTGCAGTGGCTGTCTGTGCCTTTGGGAACTGTTCTTGGTCTGCCCTGTACTGTCACTGTCTGTGTCTCAAGGGACCACTGAGGTCCCTCTTGGTCCTCTGTCTTGGCCCACTCTCTTGGTTCACTTTCTCTGTCCACTTGGTGCAGTCACAGCTTGTGCTCCAGAGTTCTTCTGAGGTTGCCTGGGGAGGAGTGGGATAGGAGATTTTGGGAGTAGAGTAGGACTTGTAGCTTGCAGGGTTCAATGGATGGTATGGGGGTGTTCGAACAGCCTACATGTAGGAACCTTGACTGCTGGCTGGCTGGAGAAGCTAAGGCAGGTGGAAGAGGGGCCCATTGGTTTGCCTTGGTATGGAGGGGCTAGAGAGTAGGGTATCCTGCCAGGTAGATGGTCAGTTACCTCTTGGTCCTCTTTGTGTAGTGTATGGAATCCTTAAGTAATGAATTAAATGCTATAAAAAGGACAACGAAGGGAGGTATTCTGAGTTGGATTGTAGTATTTGCCCAATTCTGAACCAGAACACTAATGTGTCCCTATTTCACAGGCAACGTTCCACAGAAGTGAAGGTATCTTGAAGTTCACCATGCCAACTCTTTTATTAATTATCAGATATCCCTTATTTCCCATGAGCATTGGGCATCTTAGCAGGTAAATTAACTCAAAGAGCATTATTAATTTCATGCGCTTGAGGCAGAAGAGAATTCAGGGCAGTTTGGCTTGCCCCAGACAGTATGCTACAACCCAATTATGAGACAAGAGTGTATTTTTATGTGTCTCTGGGCTCAGTGTTTCTGTTCTTATTCACCTTGGCCTTAAAGTGCACTTTTGGTTTTGCAATCTGTTTGTCATCAGGGAGAGAACTGTCATTGGAATCTAAACAGAGCTGAAGAGAGTCGGAGACGATTTCAGCCTTCTCATGTCACTCCACACTCTTAAAAGACAATTCTGTCTCTGCAAAGACATTAAAATGCACATTCCTTTCCAACTGTACTATTTAAACAACGAAGCAGATTCCTATGTTAATGTGTACAACAAGCCAAGACAGAGCCGAGAAAAAAAGAATGAGGATCAGTATCCACATTCACTTTTCATATCGTGAAAAAGAAGGATGTGAGGGAAAGGGGAGAGATGCAAGAAAATGGAACTGCTACAGGGGCTAGTGAAATGCAGATAAAAATAGCTAAAACAAAATTAAAACTGTCTTAATATTGAAATGTTGACTAGCGTGGTATTTCAGAGGTGTCCTTAGCCTCGCCTGGGCTTTCAGGCAACACAATGGTTCTGCTCACCCCAAGGTGATCATACCTGGATCACTTCCCGAGGTAAAGTGTCTAATCAAAACGTGTTTGATGAATGGCTTTGGTGGCACTACTTTATGGTCATAGACTCTTAGCTGAATGTATCTTTCAGGTTAATTTCTCTCAGCCGCATCGCATTTTGAGACCTCTTCCTCCACAACACTGCTGTGAAAACAAGAGATTCAGGAGTCTAGAGCTTCAGAGCTCTTGAAGCTATTCCTGTCAACAAATATGTGTTTCAGGAAGACAGCATCCATGGAAACGAGACACAAGTGGAGCCTTCGCAGAGCAGATGAAACGACCTGCCCAACCCTCCCTTTTAAATGAACTTGGGCATAGTAGACCAAAGTTTTTGTCATAGCATCCTGTGTTGAAAGGTACAGGTGTGGTTTGGAGTTAGAGATTTATTCTAATTTTAAATGGTAGGCATTCAGGAGCTATAGCAGAAGTCAAAATGTGTATCAAAATTGGCAGCACACATTGTACCAAAATGATATCTCCCAGTTTCCACTTCTTCAAGCACAGAAGTGTGCGCAACTGGCTGTGTCCGCAGATGACCGTGTAAACATGGGTTGAGCATCCCCAATCCGAGATGCAAAAGCTTATAAGTTTCAACATGATCCCAGAATGCAGAATTCCCCACTATAAAATTTTGTTTCATAAAAACTATTATTTTAAACATTTTCTCAAATATCTTTAGTTTATGTATACAGTGTTTGTGAAACATACATGTACAGGAATTTCATGCACAAACTCAGGTCTCCAAACACATTCCAACTTGGGTATGTGCAAATATTTCCAAATCTTAAAAATAAAACTCAAAGTAGGAAATATTTTTGGTCTGAAGCATTTCAGATAAGGGATTATTTAAACTATAGGCTAATTTGCCTGGAACGTGGCTTTAGAGAAAAAAGAAATGGGGGAAAAAGAGCTCTGTTCTATTTCTCCACACCGTGGTACTTGTAGATTGTGGTACAGAAAGGGCCCCAGGTTCTGAGTTAGAGCTAGGAGGCTGGGGACAGGATCCTCCTGAGAGCTAGAGATGAGAGGGAGCTATTCTTGTACATCGAGGTCATTTCTTCATTTGAAAAAGATCGGAATAAATTGGTTTCCGATTTCTTCCACACATAAAATAGCGTAACCTCTAGGCTGGGAACGGCTCCACAGCTAAGAGAGCACTTACTGTGTTTGCAGAGGGTCTGAGTTTGGTTCCCAGTACCCACATCCAAAGGCTCACAAACACCTGTAACTCCAGCTCCAGAGGGGATTCTATACCTCTGGCATCTGTAGGAAGCTGGTCTCAAAGGCACTTACACACACACACACACACACTTACACAGACCTTTAAAAAACACTAATACACCCTTCATTTAGTAGCTGATTATCTTAAGTTCGGTTATGGGGCCTCACACAGTGGAAGAGGTGAAAGGGCGCCACACACTTGCAGTAGCACACCAACACCCCACTCTCATTTGCTCATTAAATACACACAGAAGTGGTTTTAGGTTGTTTGTTTTAGCCATGCTTAAATGGCACAAAGGAAAGAGTCTCGCGAGGGATGCTAGATTGTGTAGAGAGGAGATTTAAAGCCAGAGCAGACCTTGAATACAATCTAGCCTGTGCGTCCCCAAGTTGAGCCCTGATTTGAATCTTCTCAGAGGAGCTGAGCATGGAAGTGTTCAATATGAACTGGCCTGTGACTTTGAGCTGCATTGTCAGTGAGTCCTTCTGTAACCTGAATTCCAGAGGCACATGGAGGCCTGAGGCATGCAGAAGCTCCTGGGCACTCTGTTTGTTATGCAGAGGGAGAGACCTTTGTTCCTCAAAACTGCTAAATATACCAAGAAGAAAAAAAAAATAAAAAAAAGAAATCTAGCTTCCATATGTTTGGTTGGCCCGCGAATCTCCCCAAATGTGTAAAATGAAAAAGATAGAGTAGACAGCCAAATTTGAAGCCAGATTTCTATATCCCATTGCACTTCATAGTCATTCTGTGCAATTCAAGTTGGATATTAGGATGTCAGTTTCAAAGGAAACCCATTATTAGCACAAAATGGCAGGTGCTTTAAAGACACAGTAGCTGTTGACGTTCAGAAGAAGGGAAGTGTAATCACATAATGCTCACTGTGGGCCTCCCACGGAAATGAATAGCCACTCCTCGTCAGTTCTCACCTTGGGTTCACCCACAGCCGGAACACAGAACAGCGAAGGTCTCAGGGACAGCCGTTATGGAGCTACAAGGACAAACACGTTACCCCACCAGCCAGCATGGAAGGCCCAAGGAGCTGGGAGGAGCCAGAAGGCTAGACTACAAGTGCAACCATTGGGAAATAATAAACCTGGACAATCTGCTGCTTTACTCTCTTAAACTTGTAGACAGAAAGAACATTTATTTAGATCACGAGGCATCAAAACCCCTTTTCGTCCCTGAACAAAACAATTGCAGTGTGCGGAGCAGCCCGTCTCACGCTTCCTTTCCATTCACAAACATCTTTGTCATCTTGTTTCTGTGCATCTAATGGGCTATTTTAATTGTTTTTTAATTGAGCTATATATTTTTCTCCACTTCTCTCCCTCCCGCTCCCCTCCTCTTCTGCCCTCTCCCATGATCCCCACGCTCCCAGTGTACTCAGGAGCTCTTGTCTTTTTCTACTTTCCGTGTAGATTAGATCCATGTATGTCTCTCTTAGGGTCCTCATTGTTGTCGTCTATTGAGAGTTCTCTCGTTAGGTCTGTCCTCCATTTTTTTATTGGATTATTTGTTCTTTTGATGACTGATTTCTTGAGTTTTTTGTATATTTTAGAGATCAGTCCTCTGTCCAGTGTGGGGTTGGTGATGATCTTTTCTAATGGGTTATTTTTACATGGACAAATTGAAGATTAAAACATTTCCCACTCCTTGATTGAGATGGTAGAAGAGAAATGACAGGCTTGGAATTTGGGGTCAAGAGTCTGACCACTGAGTTTACCAGGAGAAAAGCGATCTTACCTCTTGGTCCTTGCTATTTGCTGATATAAACAAGAAAACTCTGGGTGCCAGCAGAAAACGCCCTCCTGCTGCAACACCTAACAGTGTGCTCTGTCTTATCCACCTTCCTTCCTTCGGGTTCCTACTTAACTAAGTTGAGGATTTATTGTGGTGGCGGGGGTGGGGGCTGGGGTGTGTGTGTTTGAGACCAGGTTTCTCTGAAGCTTTGGAGTCTGTCCTGAAACTAGCTCTTGTGGACCAGGCTAGCGTCAATCACACAGAGATCCACCTGCCTCGGCTTCCAGAGTGCTGGGATTAAACACGTGCGCCACCAGTGCTCGGCTATGCTGAGGATTCTTGTTGACCATGGGAAACACACACTATGTTGGAATCACTGGGAATCCATTGGCATTGTGTTCTATTTTGCTTTCTAAAATGTTCGTACTTTTAGTTTTTGCATAAATAAATAATAAATAAATATAAATTATTTATATTTATCATCCCTCCTCTTCCTTCCTTCCTCTCCCCCCTCTTCCTTCTTA
Source organism: Alexandromys fortis (assembly GCF_014885135.2). NCBI lineage: Eukaryota > Metazoa > Chordata > Mammalia > Rodentia > Cricetidae > Alexandromys > Alexandromys fortis. Next base: position 897,456 of record NW_026068100.1, read on the forward strand.
ACATTAACACAGGTATGAACTACACCGTAAATTATAGGAAATGGGAGGGAAGCGCATCCAAACCTTAGCAGTTCCACGAAATAAAACCAATCATTGCTCCCAAAGTAATCTAGAAGAGCACATCTCAGAAAGATTAAAGAACATCCAACAGCAAAGATATCATGGTCCGTTTTCAGGGTTCTATTCAAATCCAGGGTGAACCTGGGCTTGCAGGCTTTTGAGTCATGCTTAGGTGACGTCTGAGAGCACTTTCGGGAAGAGATGCATCCCCTTCACATTGTACAACACACTGTCACACACACTTCATTCAAATTTCTAGATAGCTCCTTTCTGCCCACATAAATGGTTCCTTGGGTCCCAGTGACTCTTTGATCCCACAACACCCAGACCCCGCCTCACCTCTTTTCTTTTCCGTTCTTCCTCCTTCCGTTTCTTCTCCTCTCTTATCTGGGCCAAGCGCTGCTTTTTGCGCTCCAACTCAGCTTTCAGGTCACTCTTGTCAGACATCTTTGCTGCCTTGGAGAAAAGGAGGGAGAGAAAGTGAGACTCTGTAAGTAATCTCGTTGTGTTGCCGTTGAAAATTGTTTCAAAAGGAGATGCAGCTTGCAAATGTGACTTGGGATAATAATAGGCTGTGTTATTTAGTCTGTGCTGAAGAAGAGAAAAGCTTAGGTTTGGTCTAACTCTATGTGATTCTTTTCCTATTATGTATCCATAAATAACTGAAGAAATTTTATGTTGTCATCCGGGTTGAAAAAGAATAGCAATTCACTTTTAGGGGAGCAACACGCTTTCCGTAGAAGTTTCTTCACAGATGAACAAAAGGAGAGAGTGGGGATCAGACAGGAACTATCAGAAAGACGGCTTCAAGTCTGATGCTAATGGAGCAAATTCATCTCCACACTGCACGAAGGAGCCCTAGCGTTTGCTCTACTCAGATGTCTATGGACTGGATAAACAATCCTCCGTGGCGTTCAGGAAAATTTCATTTTGCTTAACATGACATGCATCCTGAAATGCTAATTTTTCCTGTAAACTCCTCCCAACCGTCACACCTAATTTCATCTCCCAAATAACACTGTTATTATAAATGTCCATTTGCATACTGAATGCAATATTTCTTATTTTGGTACTGACCTTTCTCAAAGTAAAGTGTGTGGATGCACGCAGTAAAAGGAGCAAAGCCTGTGTTGAATGCCAGAAAACTCTGTCCACATAAGGTTCAATTTAATTTATCTTTTTATAAAATACTTATTTCATGTGTATGATTGTTTTGCCTTCACATACATGTGTGTACCACATCCATTTTTGAGTCTGCAGAGGACAAAATGAGTTGCAAGTGGTTATGAGCTGTGTGGGGGCTGGGACACGAACCTGGGTTCTCTGAAACATCAGCGAGTTCCCTAACTGCTAAGCTATCGCTGCAGCTCTGAAGTTGAACTTTAATATTGTCATGACAATGTTCATGATATTGGTACCAGAAGCATTTTCACAAGCAAGAGAACAGAGAAGACTGTTATAGTACCAATGACTCCACACCTTTCCATCTTTCTCCCTGGAATCCAGCAAGGCAGAAACCTGCAGAGCTGAAGGCTGTGAAGACACTGCATGATGGACCCTAAAGTCACACTTTCATGTACTCTGATCCACTACACACACCCAAGCCCCAAGTTTAAACTTAGAGCAATGCACACCAAAACAAACCAACCAACAAATAAATAATAAAGATCTGGAGCATAGACCAAAATGAGCATACTGGAGTTAGCAGAACTTGAACTGGATGTCCAAAAATATCAGGGAAACATTGGATGCGCAAAGATGTGGGAAAAGGAGAAGCCTGGAGGAGGATGGGTACAGGAGAAGCGAGGAATTCAGACAAGGAAATAGAAATTTCAATAGAAGTGTGTGTGTGTGTGTGTGTGTGTGTGTGTGTGTGTGTAGAAGCAATGACAAAGCCTGGGAGAAACAGAAAATGAGTTCCATTTGTGTAGTAACATAACAGCTTTCTGAAAGGGCAAGTGACAAACCGAAAGAGGAGTTTGCTCAAGCCTGTGTGACAATAGGAGCAGACACTAGAAATTAGGCTCCTGCTGGGAGACTGGTGCCAGCGTCATCTGCTGCACCTGCACTGGGGAGGAAGTGGAATCAGAGGCAGCGGTCCAGGCTGTGGCTTGCACAGCCAGGGAATGGAGCCCTTTATGGGGGCCTGAATAATATGTAATGAAAAGAGGAAAAATCTATACAACGATTTAGCTTTGAGAAAATAAAGAAGATGGCACAGATACTGGAAGGAGAAGACCAACATTGAAACATCAAATAAAAATTTGTTTAATTTGTGCACAACAGCCAACATTTTTTGAGCATGCTGGCATCTGGGTACCAGTGGACAGACAGATATCATAGTCACACAGCCGATCTGGGTACCAGTGAACACAGATCATAGTCACACAACCAATCTGGGTTCTAGTAGACAAAGATCATAGTCACACAGCCAATCTGGGTTCCAGTGGACAGAGATCATAGTCACGCAGCCGATCTGGGTTCCAGTGGACAGGGATCATAGGCACACAGCCGATCTGAGTGCCAGTGGGTAGAGACCATAGTCACAGAGCCGATCTGGGTTCCAGTGGACAGAGATCAGAGTCACATAGCCAATGCATCAAAATGGAGTCCAGGGGTAAAAGCTCTGTATAAAGCTGGAATCCCTTCATCTGTACAGGACATAAAGCCAAAGCCAGAAATCAATAGCCATGTAGGTAGTCAGAGAAGGAGAGCAGACAGGAGGTGCCCACCCAAGTGATACCTCCAACTGATAGCCCACACGGTGAAGCAAGGATCTAAACTTACAGTTTTTTATTATTACTCTTCCTTCCTTTGTTTGAAAAGTGACAGAATTAACAAAAGTGAAGTTTTTCAGTGACATATTGGTGGCTAACAACGTTCAACAGCAAAGTGCGGGATGCCTGGCAGAGAAAAGAAATGACACTACCTACAGAAGCTGTCTGAGAAGTTATCTCACTTAGCCAATGGGGTCTAATTCATTGTAATTGATGTGGCTGAAATCTTTCTTTGGTCAAAAGAATAATATATAAATATGAAAAGTCACTGCTCTGAGCGGTGGTTCTGCTGTTCTGAGCTGAAACAGACAGGAGAACTCTTAAAGCATACACATCTCCCCTTCTCCATTGCTCCCCAACTAGCTCCTATGTTCTCCCAGGCAAGATGGCCTAACACCACTTCAGCTACATAGTACCACCCTCTGGAACAGACTTCATTCTAGAGCATTCTATACGGTTGTGACCTTTTTTATAATTAACCTTCTTCTTGGAGAATTTCCTGTATACACACACACACACAAACACATGCACACACATGTACATATGTAAAAATGCTGATTACTCATACATACACACATATGTGCACACATGTACACACATAATACATGCTGACTACTCATATATACACACATGTACATATAATACATGCTGATCATACATTCATGCATATACACATATGCACACATATGTACATATGTAATATACACTATCTACTCATGTATACATACACACATGCATACACATGCACACATGATATATATGCTGACTACTCATGTATACATACACACATGTACATATATAATACATGCTGATTATACATTCATACACACATATGCACACACATGTACACATATAATACATGTTGATTATACATTCATACATACACTCATATGCACACACACGTACATATGTAATACATGCTGACCACTCATGTATACATACACACATATGCATACACATGTATATATGATGATTAATCATTCGCATCTCCCATCTTCTTTTATTTCTCGCCCACCCTATGTCGACAATCCTTCCCTCCTCCTGACAAATCTCTTTCTCACCTTCATGCCTTTTTCTTTGTTTTATGACCCAGTGGTTTTAACTAGGAGTGTCTCTGTGACCAAGACGTTAGAACTATCCACTGGTATCTGCTGGGATCACCAGTATGTACACAGCTCAAGACACTGACTGTCTCTCCCTTAGACTCCAGGAGTAACTAACAGCTCACCAGGGAGAGGGAGGATGCCCCAGGAGGTCATCCCCAGTCCGTGACTGACTATTGACAGGTTTGGTTTTATGGAGGCCACGACTGCTGCAAAGTTCAGTCACAAGAAGAATCAGCTTGTCTCCTCCGCAAGGTACAGGCTAAGGAGGCAGCAGGAGCAAGCAGGCAGTGGGTGTGTCTGATAACGCTAATTGCTAATGTTAACATCTAAGCCGTAGAAATAATATTATCCAGACAGCACAAAAGGCGTGGAAGAGATTTACAGAGTGCATTAAGCAGGCAAATTCAAAAGCCTCATTTTCTTTAACCATAGTGAAGCTGCACTGTGGAAAGACACAGCTCTAGAGGACCTGACTACTTATTGATTTTTTTTTTGACTCATTCTAAGCCTTAGCATTAACCCCCAGGGGAAGAAGAAATCTCAACGAAATAAAGGGTTTGAAAGGTACGGCTCTCACACAGAGTGCATGCCTTCCACAGTGCCTTAAACACAGCATCAGCACTGATCTCTGCAGGACCTCCCAGAGGCTGGTCAGTCCCACTTTCTAGCTCTCCTGCACATCAATGGAACAACCGCGCTTAGGAGGAGGCGCGAAACTTGAGGTGTGTGAGCCAAAGAGCCCATGGCAATCTGACATTCTCAGTTCAAAAAATACAAACCACACTAGGGCTGATCCTGTTGGGGAGGTGCAGGTAAGCCCTCCCTGAGGTCACAAGAGCAGGAGAGCTGACTCTGCCTCTCCCTTATATGCCATGTGGTGGCATGGGTAAGGGAAAGATGCCCCTCCCACCCCTTGCCACCTGCAGCAGTTGGGAGAGCTGGCCCTGCCCCTCACTAACTGCATCTTGCCTGAGCCTGGTGCTCTGGTGTGGTGAGCTGCTCCTGAGGGCACCACAGCAGAACTGGCCCTGCTCCTCGCTGTCTGGCACGGAGTGAGCTAGCTGGAACAGTGTTGAAGAGCTTGCCTGGGTGGTGACAGAAAGCTGGAGGGATGACCAACTCAACTACCACCCAAGCCTAGAGCTAGAGCTTAAGAGTTAGCCTACCCTAACACCCTCCTAAACTGTGAACTGTTAGAACATTCCATGGAGCTGGTCTGCAGACCCAAAGATGCAGGCAACAATGGGATATTCAAGAGGAGTCCCAGGGAGGGCCCAGGATCATTAGTGTGACAGAAGCCAGAGGTCTTGAACCAGACCACTGGCTCATTTCATGGACACTTACAAGGACTAAAGGGTATACTGTGCTCACCACAGCTACCACATCGAGATTCTTTTCTGGTTGTTTTTTGGTTTTACTTTCTTTTCTTTCTGGTTTTTTGAGACGGGGTTTTGGGGTTTTTCTGTGTGACAGTCCTAGCTGTCTTGGAACTAGCTCTTGTAGATGAGGCTGGCCTTGAACTCACAAAGATCTGCCTGCCTCTGCCTCCTGAGTGCTGGGATTAAAGATGTGTGTTTAAACATCAGCCGGCTTGTGTTTCAGTTTTTCTCTTCAATTTTAATTTATTTTGGGGGTGGTGCGAGGACAGAGGGCAGATGCAAAGGGTGGGGAGATGGATGGAAAGGGGATGCAAGATGTGAAATCCACAGATGATCAAAAAAAGTTTATAAAAATCCAGAAAACAAGAAATACGAGTCAAAGCCACCATGGCACATATTGTTCTGTTCACACACATGAGAAGCTGGTGTTTTTCATTTTCAGAGGTCATGAAGACAGATCATACGTATCTACGAGAACAGGCTTTCCCCAGTTAATCCTAGCATATGCTCCCAACCATTATCCAGTCCATGACTCGCCTCCAGTGGGGTTAGGGCCAATCGCAGCCGAGTTTCACCTGATTCCATCCCTTCTGGGATCAACCAATGCACCTCCCCACCCGTGCCTGCTCTGATCTCCATAGGAGAATTCCATAATCTCATCTCCTCTCACATCAGAGTCTCTCATAATGTACTCCTTTTCACTTGTGCCCATTGCCTAACGCATCCTTCCCGTATTCCTCAACCTCCCACAGCGGGTCTCTCACCCCGAAATCTTCTATATGATGAAAGCATCACTATAACGCAACACACACACACCTAACTCACCGTTTCTGCTTCTTCATCCACCTAATGACACTGACTCCATAACAGACGATTCAAAATTCAACTCATGTGCTCCCTTTCCTCTGGATTCCAAATACCAGTCACACCCCATCTGACTTTTTCATGTCCCAACAGTCCCGAATGCCTTTTTGTTGTTCCAGGGTTCGTTCCTCGGCTCCTGCTTCATATTCAGTCTCACTCAACTCCACACACCCCAACCTCGGACTCAGTTCTTATCATTTCGGTCTCTGTTTGTCCATGGTCACAGCAAACTGCCAAGCTTTTGATCACAATTAATGTAAGAAAACAGCCTACAACAATTCCTGACAAATATTAAATGCTCACAGGACTTCGTTTCTCTTTGGCCAGGGCTCTTTCATTCCCTCCACAGTGCTGGATGATGATGTCAACTTGACACAAGCTAAAGTCCTTTGACAGGAGGGAACCTCAGTTAACAAATGTCTTCATAAGATTGGGCAGTAGGCAAGCTCAAAAAGGATTTTCTTAGTTAGTGATTGATGGGAGAGGACCCAGTCAGCCCACAGTGGGTGGTGCCATCCCTGGGCTGGTGGTCCTGGGTTCTATAAGAAATCAGACTGAGCAAGACATGTTGAGATGTTGAGCTAGCCAGTAAGCAGCACACACCCATGGCGTCTACATGAGCTCCTGCCTCCACGTTCCTGCCCAGTTTGAGTTCCTGTCGTGACTTCCTTCAGTGATGATGAACAGCAGTGTGGAAGCATGAGCCAGACACACCCTTTCCATCCTTCAGTGATGGACTATGGTGTGGAAGTGTGAGCCAGACACGCCCTTTCCTTCCCATGTTGCTTTCGTCACAGTGTTTCATCACAGCAATAGTTCTTCAACTAAGACATCAACTTCGCTGTATTTCTATTATTATGAATTATTACTATTATTGTCACATTACTACTATAAATTATTAGTAGTATTATTTTCATGACAATCCCATCCCACACCACGAGTTCCAGTCTAATTCATCATTCAGTGCTCCCAACAAACACTTAGAAAGTGTTGCTAGGGGAGTAGGTCACACATTACAGGCTCAGCACATTACTGAATTAATATCAGAAGCCCAGGAGCCAGGGAAGTCAACATGTGTGCCTGAAAGCCCAAGTCGCTTCAGAGGCAACAGAAAGACCTCTACCAACAAGAGACGACTAAGTGAAGCAAAAGCAGAGGCTTGCTGAGAGGCGTGCCACAAAGGAAAAGCATTTTCAAACCTTCAATGCGTTAGATTGAATTAACTCTTCTATGAACCTAGGGCTTGGGTAAGAACATGGACAGATAGCCTACTCTGTGCTACCCATTTGCCCCCAAGGAGCATGAGTTTCAACAGCGGACAGAGCGGGAGAAGAGGGAATGAGAAAATGAGAAAATGAAAGAAAGGAAAAGGTAGACTGAGGGAGGAAGGCAAGTGCAGTCACGGTCACTCTCTGCAGCCTCCCTGACATCTCGTGCACAGTCTCAAGTCCCTTCACATCCACAGGGAAACGCAAACTTTCTGCATATCTGAACTCCAAGAATAAGACCCGACCCTCTTGAGTTCCCAGTTGTTCACCACGCCACAGTCCATTTCTGCTTAAAACCAAACTCCTGCAGGAGAAGCCACGGGGTTAGCTTTGTTTACACAGCTGCTCAGTAACAGCCCCTCCCAAGACTGGGCTTTTGAACAGTACCAATCTCTATTTCCTTTGGTCGTCTAGGTTGGCAGCAGCTGCAGATTCCATCTCTAATGCTGGCATACTCAAATGTATTTTTAAGTTTAAGGTCGGAATTCTATAGGCTTTAAGTCACTGCATGCTGTTGCCAAATGCACTGAAAAAGCACCCAGCCATAAGTTCTCTGCCCCGCCCCCCGAAAGCAGTTGCTCTCATCAGGTCTTCACTACCAGCTATTGGACTTCCCATCTGCCACCAGGGATGCAGAGGGAATACGGCAGCTCACAGGCTGATTTCACCTGCTTGCTTTCTCGTGAAGTACAGCTCCTTCCTCTGGGAGAGCAAACCAAGAGTCCCTACAAACCAGAAACGTTCCTCCATTTTCACAGCTGCATCTCACAGATATCTCAGATGGGAGATGACTGATAAAAGACTTACAAAGGACATTTGGTATTTGGTAGCTGGACATAGAGCTCAGAGCCTCGCACACGCTAAGCAAATGCTCCATCATGCCCAGCTCCACTTTCTAAAACTGTGTGTTATGCACATGTGTATATGGAGGCCAGAGGAAAGATCTGGGTCATTCCTTCAGTACTATCCACCATTTTCCAGAGACAGGGTCTATCTACCAAGATACTGGAATTTACCAAGTATGTTACGCTGGCTAGCCAGGGATCTGCCTGTCTCCACTGCTTGAGCCCTGGGATTAAAGCACATTCCTCCATGTCGAGTCTTTGGTGGTGGTGATATTTTTTAGTGTGAATTTAGGAAACTGAACTCAGGTCCTCAAGACAAGCACTTTATCAACCAAGCTACTTTCCTAGCCTATTTTTTAGATTTTTATGGCCATCAGTAGACTATGAAAATGCTAATGATATTTATTTCATAATAGGACAATAATCAGGCCTTTAGTGTACAAGAGAAGTTCTCAGATATTCTCTGTACCTGTTTATACCCTTCTTATCAGTTGGTCCTATAAATTATCAGGTATTTTAAAAGACTTTTTGTTTATGGGTCATATCTATTAACATAAACCATGTTAACCACTAAAGCTAATACAATTTAAATATTCTTAATGATTAATTTTAGGACAATAAACATTCTTATATTGAAAACATCTTATAAAAAATAGTACAAAGAGCATGACAGCTTTACATTTTCACATTTCTTTTAAATATCTAAACAGAAATCAGATGGGCTCTCATGGTTGCTTCTGTGCGGTCTGTTGTGATGTGCTATTTTAGTTGAAGGATATGAAGAAAATCTGGCCTCACATAAATATGCAGTCTGAGAAAGGAAGATTCCAGCGGCCTCTCCAGGTAACTGTGGGCTTTCCTGGGCTTTACACCAAAAGCCAACAACTAGCACGGTTTCTTGAAGGTCAGCTGCAATGTGCACAGAAGCGACATCAATCAATGGATGTTGTGTGCATGGAACTTCTGTTACATTAAAACCCACTGGCCTATCTTGCAGGTTGAATGAACCTTTTTTTAAGCAATATGTGATTTTCTAAAGCCATACAATACTTATTTGATAAAGAGTCAATAATTAGAAAATATTGAAATTTTAAATTTCCCCAAGTTACTTGAATATTTCATCATATAATATCCAAATATTAAATTAAATACTGTTACTATCAAAGTCTTCATAAAACTCTCCAGGTATTGTAAAACTCTCAAGTTCACGGTGATAGTGGCAACTAAAAGCTCCCCTTGACTTAGCCCAAATTTTTCATTAGCAAAAAGTATATACAGCTGTGCTTTCATAAAAACAAGCTCATGAACTGATTTTAGAAAGATATCTCACCAAACCCAGGGTCTTGCATATGCCATGTGTCTGTATTATCTACGCCAGGAAAGAGTGTTACTGCCAGGCAAGGGCATTACTACCTAGCTCCGTCCCTAGTACCGGAAAGGGTGCCTTGCTGTTTAGCTGGAGTAGGCAAGTGGGAAATTTTAAATATTTAGTTCTGTGGGAACATTTCCTCAAGGACCTCAACTTCCCTACGTACTGTTTTTTATACCATGTTCTGAGATCACTGATTCCCCCCCCCCAGTATTTCTAAATCATTTTAGTTTGTTTAATTCTTGAATGCCCAAATTCATAGTCTTTCAGTTGCTGTTTCAAAGGAGAACAAATAGTACTTATGAAAACAAAAAGCAATGTTTTGAACTAATGATTCACACAATCATAGCAAGGCTTTTTCTTAAGACGATCACTAAACATTGGTGGCCACAGCAATTTTTCTTTCTGCACATTTTCTTGGCCACACAAAGAGCAACAGTTTAGAAATATTAGTATCTGTTTTTCTCATCAAGGACAATATTAGGCACACAGTTTCTTTTTAAGATATGATTATGTAGTAATGGAGTTTGCTACTATTACCAGTGTTGCAATACCTTTGTCCTAAATTATACTTAGACATAAGCAATTAAACTCAAGATTTCTTTTAAATCCTCCTTGCAAATATCAACACAATGAAAAATGACAGACAGCATCTTAGCGTTATTATGGAAATAGCTTTGCCACTTAAGGTAGTAAGTGTGTGCTGGAGCCTGAAAGGATCCCCACCTGCACTCTTATTTAACCTGATTCTAGCACTGTGGAGTTCATTCTCACACTTGTACAGAGACATTTTCTTAAAATGTCATTATTTAAGACAGAACCTTAAAGAACAAATCTGAGCCTTTTTTTGGGAGGGGGGAGACTAAGTGAAAGACATCGAAGTAAAATGGCCAACCACAGAAATACAGATTGGATACAGGAATTCTACAACAGCGAACTGTTTAGAAATACCAGGAAATTTATGAGCTCTGACACATACCATGGAGATTAACAGAAGAAGGGAGGATAAGATCTTGAGACACACTTCCCAAGAAATTGCATGTGAAATACGTCACGCTTGCTACAGCCAAGAGGTGTGGAATATGAACCAAGAAACCACTTCGGGGTGGGATGTAGCTCCATCGTAGAGTTCTTGTCTACTTGAGTCCTAGATTCTACTCCAAAGACCTAAAGAAAAATATTCTGTGTCTCTATTCCTCCTCATTGCCCATCTCTCCAAATGTGTACACACACACACACACACACACACACACACACACACACACACATAAAGCAAAAGAAAACTCTTCCTTAAAGGCTTTTGAAGTGGATGCTATTTGGTCTACTTTTAGTTCAATCTTTCTATCACTCTATATTACCTCCTCATGGCAGAACATGGGAATTACAATGAAAGTCTTTGCCGGTGAAATTTGCAGGCACATCATCAGAACCAGTGTTGGGTGGTCTGAAGAGAAACATGAGTTTTATCTACCTTGTGAGAATCTAATTTCATCAACAGATGACTACTAGAGAAAAATTAGCTTATTTTAACATATACAGAGAACTTTAAACGTTGATATTGAGTTTCTTTATACCTCCTAATTTTATTCTTGTTGAGTTCTTAACTAGGAAATGGGGCAATGGTTTCAAAGTAAACCTTTCTTTGTTCATGATAAAATTTTGAGTTATGTTTATGATTGTCATGTCTGTGTACTGCCACTAGCCCTTCTTTCTTTTTTCCTGATTCTGAACAGCCAAATTGCCTCCTTAAGCAGAAATGTGAGCATTGGAAATTGCACTCCATTAAGTAGGAGAGACTCAAGCACTCAGCCCAGAGGACCATTATACTAGAGAGCAAAATCAATCTATAGGGAATCTCTCCTCATCTAGTTAACAGAGTCGGAATGAGAGCCCTCAAATCTTAAAGGACTCCAAAGCCATTGTTATCTTTGCCAAAAAGTTAAAAAATCTCTGTTTTATTTCTGACCCCTACAGAGCATTTCATTAACTTGGAAATTCAACATGATTCTCTTTGAAAAAGGAATTGTCCCTCAATTAAATCAGCCATTCATATCTTAGAGTATCTCCCCTCAGGAAATGCTTAGATAATATCAAGAGTCCTCAGAAAATGAGAATTTCAAATAGAATTTTTGAATGAATACAAAACCAGACATAGAACAGTTTGGACAACTATAGGGAAGTATTGTAGAATTGTATCTAGTAAAATTGGTGCAGAAAAAGAACAAGAAAATGAAATCATAAGTAAGAACATAAGAGTCCTCTAGAGACTATCAAAAGGAAAATTATCAGGAAGAGAACAGGCTTTGTCAAAGGATTCTTAGATCAAAACATCTGGAAAGTCTGAGTCACCTGTCATGGTCAATTATCTGGCCAGGTAACCAAACCAACAAGCCAGGCAGCACTATACTTTACATCATAGGGAAGTACATCTCTCTGGTCCTTGAGATTCTCATCAGTATAAACAGAAGAAATTTCTAACCTAAGTCCTCTCAAGAAACACACGGGAAGAGGCAGTTTCTCCAAAAACCATTATGTAAGTTTCATCTGGAACTCAGCATCACACTCGACCTAAAGTAGGCATCCAAAATATACATGTCAACTAGGTTAAAGATGCCTCTTACCTACTGGCTTCTATGTTGTTATCTTTTATGGAGTAGGTGATGACTCTAGTGAAAAGCCTACCCACCAGAAGTAAACACAAATTTACATGACCGTTCCCTTCTTTGTATGAATAACATAACATCCCAAGCCATCTGCCAGTCTTGGATAAGACTAACCATGGCCCTCACAGACTTTTCAGAGCTCCCTGACCCTCAGACTTCTCCCCTTGTTTCCAGATAATTACAACACATGTATGCTCCTTTTGTCCATTGCTGGGAATTTCCTTGTACTCCCCTGCTTCTGGATGGCCAGGTGTTTATGGCTATACGGTCTACAGCAAGGGACTTCCTCCTTCAAGCAATCATATCCAAGTATCTTTCAATAAATCTTCTTGCACAATGTTGTCATCTCACAGTTTTCTACTTTTCTTAATCTGTTCCCAAATCCTCAAACTCATCATACACCAGACCTGTTTCAACAGTCCTCGAAATTTCACTTTGTAAAATTCACAATCTCGCCATCCCTTATCCAGATGCATTCGCATTATCCAATAGCAGTCTCCATCATAGTTCACCTGGTCCTACACTCTCTTCATCTCTTATTTCATTCTTACTAATCATCGTTCTTTATTACACATTCTCCACAGTGGAGTGGGGGGTGGCCTTTTGCTCACCCAAATCAGGTGGGTAGACTTCCCCCATAACAGAATTCTCTATGACATATACTCAACTCTTTTGTATAAAACCGTCTTTTCCCCCATCTCTCTATCTGGAGACTTCCGCTTCCTAGTTCTTTTTTTTTTTTAATTTATTTATTTATTTTTTTATTGAGAATAAGAAAAAAAAAAGTTTCCGCCTCCTCCCAGCCTCCCATTTCCCTCCCCCTCCCCCACTCTTCTCCCCCTCCCCCCTCTCTTCTCCCCCTCCCCCCACTCCTCTCCCCCTCCCTCTCCTATCCAAAGAGCAGTCATGGTTCCCTGCCCTGTGGAAAGTCCAAGGTCCTCCCCCCTCCGTCCATGTCTAGGAAGGTGAACATCCAAACTGGCTAGGCTCCCACCAAGCCAGAACATGAAGTAGGATCAAAACCCCTTGCCATTGACCTTGGCTTCTCATCAGTCCTCATTGTTCGCCATGATCAGAGAGTCCGGTTTTATCCCATGCTGTTTCAGTCACAGTCCAGCTGGCTTTGGTGAGCTCCCAATAGATCAGCCCCACTGTCTCAGTGGGTGGGTGCACCCCCCGTGGTCCTGACATCCTTGCTCGTGTTCTCCCTCCATCTGCTTCTCATTGGGACCTTGGGAGCTCAGTCCAGTGCTCCAGTGTGGGTCTCTGTCTCTATCTCCATCCATCACCAGATGAAGGTTCTATGGTGATATGAAAGATATTCGTCAGTAATGCTATAGGATAGGGTCAGTTCAGGTTCCCTATCCTCAGCTTCCCAAAGGACTAACTGGGGACATCGCCTTGGGCTCCTGGGAGCCACTCTAGGTTCCAGTCTCTTGCCAACACTAAGGTGGCTCTTATAACTAAGATATGTGCTTCCCTGCTCCCCTATCCAACCTTCCTTTATCCCAATCTTCCTGTTTCCTCAAGTTCCCCCAATCCTCCCCTTCTTACTTTCGCTTCCTAGTTCTTGTTTTGGCATCACATAGCAAACCATTTCATGCCTTTTAACTTGGTAAATTTCAGAAATGCTCTTCTTATTCCTCATTAACTCACAACTCCTGTTCACCCTTCCATCTCAACTCAGACAGACCCTCCAGGCCCTTTCATAGGCCATCATATAGGAGAGGAAAAATATCTCTTCCTTCTGTCTATCTTATATTCTTTGTCTGGGAAGTATAACAAATGACAGGTTAACAAGAGAAAATTACAGTTTGATTTATATAAGTTTTACCTGACACAGGAGACTTCTGCTCTCCTATGGGGATGAAGATAAATGAATAGTTAAACCTGTGTTTTTAATAGAGATTTGATGAAGAAAGAAGAATCATAGCAGGGCTGGTAAGATGACTCAACCGGTAAGGGAGCTTGCTGCAAAGCCTGACAACATGAGATCCTGAACCAGAGGCTGGAAGGATTTATGAGTCCCTACACCCCACACAATGGAATGAACATCCACCCATACACACACACACACACACACACACACACACACACACACACACACACTGTAAATGAATGAATAAATAAACAAATAGATGTAATTAAAACTATTTGAAAGGTAGTATAACCAAGGGATAATAAACTAAGGAACCCCGCTAAGACCCATTGCTCAGATTCTGCTCTGCATTCTTGGTGTCTTTCTTCTGTGTATAGGCAGGGACGCTTCTCATAAGAGGTTCCTCCTTTAGAGAAGGGTACCTTTTTACTTAAGCTATTTCTCAAATTTCACTAGTGGATGCCAGAAACTGGAACTATATGCTGAACCATGCTACAAACATAACCCCTTACTGATGCCCTTGACATCCTTTGCATGATGAAATGGAGACATGTACTACATGATACTGAAATTCTGTTGATGTGATTTCTCCCTCCTGTTACACTTATAGATCCAGGTGTCAGGGTCACAGTGAAGTTAGCAATGCACCTGCAGCACCAGGCAGTGAGCTCAGCAAACATCTCTAAACAGCCACTACATAGGAATGCATGTTTTCCATGCTTTCGCTAAAATGCTAGAATCTTCCAGTCATCAACAAATTTCACCAGTATGCTGTGCCTTTTTAAAGAAGAAATTCAAAGACATTCCCTGTTTATGTTAAAAAACAAAAAACAAACAAACAAACAACAAAAAATGCCAAACCAAAACACCTCTATTTCCACGATGAAGGAAATCCATTTCCGCACCCAGCAGCAAACCCCCACTCCCACCATCACTTTACCTATTAAACTGTCTTTATTAAATGACTGCCATTATAGGTCCATTGGTACATTTTTTTCTTGCCTGTTTTACATTTTTATCTATACTTTCTGACTCCAAATGGGCTAGTTAGCAAAATCCACTTAACTGGTAATTAAGAGCCTCTATTGTTTATTCACAAGTAATAAATTCAGCAGTCTAAGATTTATTACCCCAAATTGTCTTAGAATAAATCATCAAAAGGAAGGCTGGTTTTTCTTTTTAAAACTGCAAAAATAACCAGTGCTTCAGAACAGGGTTCTCTTTTGCACTTAGAGATGTTTTCTCTAAGTTGCTAAGATAATATATGAATGTTGTCTAAAAATAAGTGTCTTTCAATTTTTGAGCCTGGGGATCAATCTTTAAGGCATCTGTTAACATTCGAGTCTTTAGATAGGACTAGCTTGGGCTGTGGCTAGGATTAGTCAGCCTGCTGTTCTTATACACAGGCCATGCTTTTTTTCTGTCAAGAGAATTAAACCCTAACAGCTTCAGTTGGTAGACCTGCTTAACTGCTCCTCTCTCCTGGTATAGAATGTGAGCACATCAAACTGCCCATGTCCTTGTATTTTATAAGTGAGAGAAAATTTAAACAACCACAATAGAGTAAATAATTCGAAGGGCCATTAGAAAGTTAGAGGAAACATGTTTCATGTTTTACAATGTAGCAAGTTAGATTTTTCTACTGTAAGTAGCAATACGTATGGTTATAAAAAGCCCATTTTTTTAAATCTTCTAAAATTAGAAGATATCTCAACATCTTAATGACACATAGCTGCCCAATACCCCAAGTCAACCAGAGAATTCTTATGGTTTTATAATAAAGTCTATGCAATTACATGGACCACTCAACCCCACAAATTATACACTAGAGAATTAGAGATACAGGAAAACAATGTAAAGTTTGTCCAAAGCAAAGAACTTTGGCGTTAAACCTGATTCTTCAGAGCCCAGACTCTTAAGACTATGCATGCCTATGGTTATATTTTTCTTTGTCCTTTGACACACTCTCACGGTCTTAGCATTTAACCGGGTTGTTCCCCTTCCTTTATATTCTTTCTTTGTTATAGTCATTCATTTACATCAGCAATTTTCCTTCCAGTGTTTGATCTATGGGCAATAAAGAATTAGACAGCTGGGAACAACAGCAAGCAACCAGTCTGTGATGACTCATTTGCCATAGAGGGAATGGGTCAAAACTTCACAGAGTGGGTGCATTATACCATTGCAAAAGGGTTAAGACACAAGAAAGCCTGGGTGAGTGGAGTTCTCAAGTAGAGGAGGAAGTGTGGACAAAGGTGGGGTGTAGGGAAGATGACCAAACCTGAGGAAAAGTAATTTGATGAGGTAGAACTAATAAAGTAGAAAAGAAATGGTAGGAGACATGAGGATGGTAATGCAACCCAAGGTTAGACCCCGGGTTGAGTTACCCACAGCTCTAGTTTGCACAGCCGTGGAAGGTAACCTGAAGCGGGGACTTTTAACATTAAACCCAGGTAAGTGGTCACCCTACAGCGAAGGACTGTATTCTCTAAAAGGACCTACAGTTCTCTGTAGGCAGGAGGGAAACAGAAGAATTTCTCCAAGTGTAACACTGGACATTTACTTCTACCTGCAACGACGTCCTTTTCAAACAGGGATGCCAGTTCATTGCTGAGTTTTGAGAATATGTTAGTGGCCATAGGCAGGCATTTTGGTTATGAAGAGATTAGAACTATTACAGCACATGCTAATGGAGAAATCTGTTTCATGGTGTTGATGCTGAACAGGCAAGCACACACACGTGATTTAATATCATTTGGGGATGCTAAATTGAGAAATCTTTATTATTTCTATAATTGATAAGTTTTAAATTCTAAATTTATCTCCATCTTTGCTCTTCAATCACTGATTTTCAGGCTGTGACACTCCTTAGTCATGACATTTACACAGGACATCAGAAAAGGCTGATAACCATTGACAAGGAGACGGCGGCTGGCTCTAGCCCTTCTGATAGCCACTATTCATGGTGTTCACCATCTGGGTGGAACATGTCACATATAACCCACTCACAGGACACTGCTGAGAAAATCGTCCACAGAATCAAGCATCTGCCAGCAAACAGAAAGGAAACATAGACTAAGTCCCTGAAAACTGTAAGGACACACCCATGGAGGGAGATGTGACTACAATATTAATCTTTTGTAGCTATTCCATCAAATCACAAAAGCAGAGGAAAGCCACACTGCCCTGCCAGAAGGGCAGGTGCAGAGCACGCTCTTGCAGATTATGTCAGGACAAATGCTGAGTGACACTCTAGGCTTTGGGCACTGGCGATTTGTCCAATCGGCTCAATCTTTATATCTTTTTAGAAAGCAAATGGCCATCTGAAAAGCTTCTACAAACACCCAGCCTGGCCTGGCCCAACGCAGAGTGCCATATCTGAGTGGATAACTCCACGGTAGGAGGCAGCATTCAGAACAGATTTCCCCTCTCTTAAAAAGCTCAAACCTGCCTGATTCTATATGCAATTCTTTTTAAATTCAAAAACTTTAATTTAGCCACAGTCATTTTCAACCATCTGTCTCTCTGAGTGAACACAGGCTTATCTAAAGAGAACAAGTTTTGGCAGAAAGAATAATGTAGTAGTGGGAGAATCATATCATGTTAAGGAGTGAGAAAATATGCAAAGGAGCAATTGACATGAGCCCTTCTAGCTCCCTTTCTCTATTAGGCCGCCTTATTCCAGATCACTCCTTGACTTAATAGCAACACCGTTAGATATTTCTCAACCCATCGCAATGTTGCAAAATAGAGTAGATGCACGAATGTAGCTTCTCTAGCTTGAGTGACATGGGAATGACATCATGGAACTCTGAAACAGTTTGGAAATAGTGCATGGTCACTCTCTGAGGTAAAATAGATTATTTATTGAAACCAAACGAACAGGAGAGTGGGTTTCTCCCCTCAAATTGAAAATCAGCATTTTATGTTTGTGACTTAATGTGTAATGAAGACTTACATTGGTCGTGTGTTTCTTCATTTCCATGGTGCTAGAGCAATAGGACTGTGTAGAATAATCTAGTATTTCAAGGCTAAAATCCATACCTAACAATGCCCATGTGTATAGTAACTGTTATCGCAGATCACATCTGTATCCATAGCGTCAACACGACACACCACATATAAGAACGCAGATGTTCAAGAAACATTTCCTGGTCCTATATGAGCATGTGTTCACATAGATGTACATACAGTTCCTAACTCCAAATTCCTCTGGGAGATCAGAACACACTTTCCCCTCAGCTTCAGCCTCTGCTGTGCAGACGACTCTTTCTCAAAAGGGAGCAAGGGTCAAGAGAAAGACGGGATGGCTAACCTGATGTAAGGGAAGAGAGAACTCCTTGAAGACCTGCCAAAAGTCCCTCGTGCAAGGCAAGAAGAACCACATTACTTTATAATGCAACTATCATATGCTAAAATTTCAAAGTATTAATTTTTAATTATTTTATAAATTCTATTATAAAAATATTTGAAAATACATTCAAAAAATCACACATCAAAATTAACCATACCCAAGGGCTTAATGGATTTCTATACAGTTAGCATAAGGACTCTAAATAGAAACTGAGGAATTTCTCATTAAGTTAAAGACTTTCAGTATCAAATTTATTTTATGTACTTATCCACTGCCAAAACAAAAATCTCCATGACAGACTACGAGGAAAAGAATTAGCTTTATTTTCTCTTTCCTGACTCATGTCTGCTACCCATGTTCGGCCCTTCTTCAGCCTGTTATATTTAGTTGTCCTTGTTCTCTTTGCTTCACGTAGTTCCATAACCACATGTGTATTTGTTTACATAGATGTAAATCATTGGGTAGATTCTGAATATATTAAAGAAATGTGGTTTAAAATTAAAAACTTTAAGCAACCCTCAACTACTTTTAGATCAACTTCTTTTTGCAGAGACTTAGAGACTCCTATAGTCTTCTGCAGGATCCAAGATGTTAAATTTATCTTTATCTTAATTCAACTGAAAGACAACCTACTAAGGCTCTATTAAATAAAATTACTGACCTGAATATACCATGAAACTTCACACAAGTTATCAAAATAGAGTCTGTCTCAAAAAGTTATAATATGGCTGGGATGGAAAGCTCCAGCCACACAGCATGGGGAAATGAGATAATTGTATGAGATGGCAGCACAGTGCACACAGCATGCTGTAGCAGGAATATAGGGTGGGCACAGCACTGTGCACACAGCATGCTGTAGCGGGAATATAGGGTGGGCACAGCACTGTGCACACAGCACGCTGTAGCGGGAATATAGGGTGGGCACAGCACAGTGCACACAGCATGCTGTAGCGGGAATATAGGGCGGGCACAGCACGGTGCACACAGCATGCTGTAGCGGGAATATAGGGTGGGCACAGCACGGTGCAGACAGCATGCTGTAGCGGGAATATAGGGCTTTGTGGAGGAGGAGCTGCAGCAGCCAGACACTGACATGGGCTGAGGATGGGGACTGGGAAACTCCCTGTGAATAGTGAATAGTGGGAACTGGTGACAGAAGCAGGGACTGTGTCTTCAGGACAGCATGGTTCAATCAGACTGCAGCATAGGGCTGGAGAGCTTTTGGGGTCAGAGAGTCCACAAGCAACAAGCTATACTCTCAGGCTATAGGTGACCTAGAGCAATTACTTTTGCTTTTTGGTTCCATTGCAATACAGAAGAAAAATATGTATTTTTAAACGTCTAATAACCTTAAAAATTCAAGCACTTACACATTAAATCAATGCTATCTAATTCAGTGTGTTAACCAATGCCAGCAACTCAAATTAACACTTTTTTACATATCACACCTTTTCTTTACAGCATGAAAACTTGAGAAATTAAGCTTCAAAAAATAGATACCCTGGCATAATGTAAGCATTCGGGATGTGAACTCTATCTCCCCAGTTACCTTATAGTTTTCTGTTTCTCATACTAGAAAGAGTATCACTGGGAGAAGGTATGAGCCTTTGAAATGATATATATGTTTGTTGTCTGCTTTGGGGAAGGTAAATGAGGTGAATATTACCAAGGTACAATAGGAGAGAGTGATTACTGGATGAACAAATAAATCAGTGAAAGAATGAACCCTCAAATACAAGATGGTGTGGCCTGCTAAGAATCGTTAAGAATAAAATTATTGCTTTTTTATTATTATTACTATTATCGCAGCGAGAGTCTTGTTTTATAGCCCAGACTGACCTTTAACTTTTCAGTACAGCTTACAGAGAACTGAAGTCCTTGGTGATCCTCCTGCATTAGCACTGGGGTATATCACGAGACATCACATCTAGGTTTCTTGTTTGGTTTTAATGACTGCTACAAGCTGATAAACTTTTTTTTTCGACACAGGGTTTCTCTGTAGTTTTGGAGCCTCTCCTGGATCTAGCTCTTGTAGACCAGGCTGGCCTTGAATTCAGAGCTCCATCTGCTTCTGCCTCCTGAGTGCTGGGATTAAAGGCGTGCACCACCACCGCTGGGCTGTTAAACTTTTGTCAGCTATACCTGGTGCTTCCACACCATTTCCATGGTTGATAAAAATTTCATGAGTGTTTGTTGAATAAACCAATGAATGACTATTGAAACATGAACAGGAAGAGGGGGAAAGAAGTGGATATAGATCATCGCATTTAATTCTTCAGTTTGGCACCTGGCCCCAAATTTAGGTTGGCCCCCAACAGCAGAACCTGACAAGAGCAAGGGTAACTAGTATATAGAATTATAGATTCTTAAATTTGGAGAAAAATACTGTAGCAGTTACCAAACAGTGGTCTGACCTTCATCAACCAGCAAGCCCTCACTGGAGGGGACACCTGAAACGTTCTAGAAATGGGAACTCCCTCCTCACAAGCAGCCTAGTCCACTTCATAAATAAAGCCTGAGACAAAGGATCTCCGGGTGTTGATTCTGAGTTACAGCTGAAAAGCTTCCCCACACCTGTTAACTAAAATGAACTCCTTGGATGTAGTAGACCTTTGGTTAGTGTGCAAGCCCACAAACTTAGTGTTTTTCCCTTCAAAATTCTATTATATTGCATTGAAGAACTGGTGTGTAGCTGGTGGTGATGCATATCCCTATAATCCTAGCACTGGGGAGGTAGCAGGAGGATCAAAAGTCCGAAGGTAGCTGAGGCAACATGAAACCCTGTCCCAAAACAAACAAAAGAAAGCAATAGTCAAAATGGCATCAGAGGGAGGGAAAATCCCAGGAAGAAATTGAGGACACAGTGTGTGACTGTCCACCAGATAACCACCCAGCCCTCAGTTGTCAACCATTGCCGGTGACAGTGATTATAAGCATGTGGACTTTCCAGCTTTCTGGGACCCATAAGAGGAATGTCTCCATGACGGAATGTCTCCATGACCCAACTATGAATTCCTACCCTGTGTTATTTTACCTCAGCAGACCTGAATTACCCCCCTCAGCTATTCATTTGCTGTCTAACCCTGCTATTTTCAATGACTTCGTGTGTTTTGTCTCGGGACTTTGCTCCTGATTTCCTATATTTTTGCTCTTCTCTGTCCCTGCTGTTCCCCCCTCTCAGACAGCCCTGGCCATATCCAGTCTGCTGGCCATGTTCAGGCTACGTCTTTCTCTTCTCTGGACTCTTCCGGATGCCTCTGGCTGTTTTCTCTCATATCACGGAGCAGCCATGCCATCGGTCTACACGTTTAGGTTTATAAAACAAACAATCTCCCATTTAAAGCGCCTTTCGTTTGTGTTTTCTTTAAAGGCCTGAGAAAACACTCATCACTCGCTGCTTGTATTTACCTGCCCAGTGTTCCAGAAAGGAATCATGAGGTTGACCAGATGTTCCCAGTGTCCTCACCCAACCTTGAAAGTAAACTTTTGCTAATGTCCCTGAAGTACATGGCCTATCCTGAACAGAATGCAGCAAAGAAAGAAGCCACCGAGAGAGAGAGAGAGAGAGCATTTTCCTCCTCCTCCTCCTCCTCCTCCTCCTCCTCCTCCTCCTCCTCCTCCACAAATGCTTTCCTCCCCACTTTAAACAAAACTCTCTAATTTGTTGGCTCTCATGGTAGGTTCATATTTATAGAAAACTTCAGGGAACTAAGCACAGCTCCCTTTTACATTGAGTGACATGAGATATGGGACTTCGCCCTTGTCTGAGGTGCTGATCACTCTTCAGCAGGATTGAAAATATTAAAAAGCTCGGAAGAGAAAGCGAGGAAACGTGTAAGGCACAAGCCTCCCCTTACACTGTCCCTAGGCGGTGCATATTTGCATGTGGAGATGCAGGTTGACATTTTAACTGAGGTGAACTGATTCCTAGTTTCCTCTGGGTCTGAGGCATTCAAACAATTCATTCTCTTTCCCAGCCAGAGTAACCTATACCTTTCCAGGAGTGAACAAAGCCACAGTTAGAAAGAAAGTGAGCAGAGAGAGGTTTTGTTCTTCTTCTTCTTCTACAACATACACACCTTTTCCCATAACCCCTTGCTATTTTGATACTAGGAAGGTGGACGGTGTAACAGGAGAGGCAGGCCATTTGGAAAGAGGACACTGTCTAAGCACACATTCCCCGCTGGGCTGGTTTCCCTTTCTGTGACCAAACCCCACCAACTACGAACGTGCCACAACTCTGTTCTGAGACTCGGCTCTCAGATCATCTGTCCTCACACACATTTTTAACATCCAACAGCTTGACAAACATTTAAACACTTCCATGTGGTGCGCTCTAAAGCCTTAACAGAGTCTTCTAAGGAAAGACCATAGTCCGCTGCAGACAGTGAACTCTACCTCTTGTCCAGCGGAGAAATAGGTACAATTTCAGGCCAATCTGGGCAGACACTCCAGTCTGCGTTCCTCAAAGAAAATTGTCTGCAGGCAAATGAGAATAAATGCTCTGTCATCATTTATTCATTAGCACCATTTCAAATATACTCATTATTGTGGCTTCACACAGGACATTATAATACAATATAAATCAAGCGATGAGTCAGATGGAAAACCAGATCAAAAGATTTAGTCTCTAGGAGGGACTAATTGGTAAAGTCTTGGCAATGCAAACATGAGGAAGTACCCGAAAAGTTCAGCATGGTTGTGCAAGCCTGAGGACAAAGAGACAAGAGGGTCTCTGGAGCGCTCTGTCCAACCAATCCAGGTAACTTAGTGTGCTCCAAGTTTAGTGAGATACCTGACTCCAAAAACAGGCATGAAGAGATTAAGGAAGATGCCCAGTAACATGGAGCTTTAGCTTCTACACATGTGTGCACACATACAAGCACACCCGCATACCTAGGACATACATGTACATAAAGCCAACATGGCTCCTCTATGAGTCCCTCTCTGCCTCTCTATCTCTGTCTCTATCTCTCTATCTCAAAAGAATTAGCGTAAGGGCTTCATAGAGAAAAATGAAAGCCCCAAACCATCCTGTCTGCTGTTTCTTCAACAGAAAGCTCCCCAAACACCCTTGTCACAACAGAGATGTGCCACATGATTTGAATTCGGGGAGGAAAGGTTTGCAAAGCCCTAGGCATTTCCACGACCAAATGCACACAAGGACCAGAATCACAACTGGTGCTACATTTTAGGAAGCGATTTTTTTTTTGTAACTAAACATATTAAAAATGGCCTAAACGGGAAGAATCCAGTCTTTCAAGAAAATTATGTGAAATTTATTTTGCTTTCTTTTTCAGATCAACTAAAGCCTAAGGTGGGTTTTCTATATGCCAAAGCCTTCTGCTTGGAGACAGAAAGATGTATCGGGGAACTTGGGAGTCTAGACGGAAAGCAGACAAATCAATAAGTGTAAGCGGAAATAATGTTTTTCATGAAGAGCTTATCATTGGTTCTCAGGAGAGTAAGGCCATCTCTGTGTCAGAGAAGAGAAGGTTCCTGCTGTGAGCCAATGAAAGGATCCTCTGGGCCTGTGTACTGGCTCTCAGTAAGCTTCACACTCCCTCTCTGGGCTGGGCAGTTATCCCTCTTGACAGGGGAGTAAACCAAGGCTGACACAGGCAGTAGGAAGGCCACCTCACATCTTCCTAATAAACCGATGCTCACGTAGGCAGTAGGTAGGTCACCTCACATCTTCCTAATACACTGATGCTCTCACAGGCAGTAGACAGGCCACCTCACATCTTCTTCCCTCTACTTCATGTTGCCTTTTAGATGCTGTGCTCCAGTCATCTTGTCAAAAACTAAAATTGTACAGAAATGTTCGGTGAGAAAACTAGAGAATTTTAAGAAGGGTTTCTTAACCTTGGTATCATTGCAAGTTTAGCCTTTGGTGTGAAGTCTGTCTTGTCCACCAGCTTCCCATACTTCTTCTCACTAGCTGCCAGTTGCAGTCCCTTTGCCTAGTGTGATAGGGAAAATTTGTCCAGACATGGCCCAGTATTCCAGGGATCATTGAATTTCACTTAGCAAAGGATCTTAGGATCTCCTAGCTAAGAACAACGGGTCTGAAACACACAAAAATGACTTTTGATTTTTTTCTTACTGAAAATCTTTAAGCAGAGAAAGGAGCTATCCACACAGCCACCATTTTCTGAAAGCTAGAGATGGCCCATTCACCTATGCACTTTTTCCTGCCATCCACTTTTTAAATACAACCGCAAAGAAGAAGGAACCTGGTTCCAGAAACTGTACCACAGCATGGAGCATCTGGCCACACAGAAGCCGTCTAAATGAAGCATGAAGGGAGGAGCTAATGGTACTAATTTCTAGACCTGCAATTTCTGTCTGTGTGCCCCCTAAAGCTGGCCTGCTGGAGACTGTGCCCCAGTATGGACTCCAGCCTCATCTCCACTTACAAAAGCATTTCTTCCACACTGCTGGAGAAAATAAGAAGTGCAAGAAGGGAGGGAGGAAGGGAGGGAGGGAGGGAGGGAGGGAGGGAGGAAGGGGGGANAGGGAGGGAGGGAAAAGGGAAAAACGAAAGATAGGAGGGAGAGAAGAAGGAAGGGAGAGAGAAAGGAACAAAGAAAGGGAAAGCGGGAGGGAGGTCCAGATCTTAGTGTGCTTTGACCACACGCTATAAAAATATCCCTTTGCTATAGTTACTATAGTATTTATATTTTAATTGAATTCATGCAGGATGGCGTTATTTTATCTTTAAATGTCAAAGTTTATGATATTCTGAAAATGCCATTCATGATAATTTGATTATTTTCTTTTCCTTGCATGAGTGTGTGTGGTATGTTTGTGTGGTGTCCAGGCACATGGTTGGCATGGATGTTCACAGTTGCACACACATGCTCACACAGAAGTCATAGAAGGACATCTGCTGCCCTGCTCTATTAATCTCTCCTCTATTCCCTCGAAACAAGGTCTCTCACTGGACTTGTAGCTGGTTGGCAGCCAGCGCTTCTCAAGGATGCTCCTGTCTCCAGCCCCTACAGTGCTGGGGTTACAGCCAAGTGCTGCCACATCCAGCTTTTCACGTGGGTTCTGGGAATTTGAACTCAGAGGTTCAAGGTTACACAGCAAACACTCTTAACCCACTGAGCTGTCTACCCAGTCCTCATGGTAACTATTAAAATCCATGATTAAAACATTAGACGCCAACCAAAAACTGTGATGTCAAAGAAGTGATGACATAATTTAAAAACATTCTTAGGAATCATTTCAGTAAATCATAATGAGGCTCACTGATCGCTGTGGCCATGCTGATCTGTTGGCTAAGGACATAATCAGACACCAAATTATCTTAGAACTGCCTCCTTCACTGCAAAGAATGTCCTCAGCCACAGCAGCAATGCTTTCTGCATTGACATACTGATAACGCTAGCTCTCCTATAGCACAAACTAAAACAGTGGGGTGAGCTGCATGAGTGTGGCAAGGAAACAGCAGAGCACAGAGCTCAAGCCTTAAGGAAGACCTTGAGAGCGAGAGCCTCCTGCCCTCAGCTCTACACCTCTAACAGAATTTCCGGGTTGGTATTTACTGCAGATAGAGCACCGAGGATGTGCGGTGAGGCCAAGGCCTCCCAGGCTTCAGTGCAGAGCCAGTGTTCCAGGTCTCAGCATCATCCCTGTAGCAGAGAAGTCCCGGAAGATGGGGAGGCTGGAAGGAGATACAGCTTTGCAACAAATAGCTGAGCGGCTGCGAGCCTGGGCAGACTGTCTTTGAGCTAGGCTAGGTGAGGACCATTAAGTGTTTGGTTTTCTACAAGATGCCTGAAGACTCATAAAAAGCACTTGAGTCTGGCTTCATTTTCAATAAATGAGACGAGGCCACACTGAGAAATGTATAAATTCCACTGTGTTCTTTCTGATAAGATGTTCCGGCTTTTCCTATCAGTGTGTGAGCGAGCATGTTCTTGAAGGACGCTGAGTGCTGCTGTAATAAAAAGCCACATTAAGTAGTACTTTTGGCAACCCACACACGGATAAAGAAACTGAGATGTGGTAGGTAAAGAATGGATGATCTTTGGACTTAGGTTGATCTGTATTTGAAATCTAGCACTTCCTTACCTGGCCTCAGGTGGCCTGGGACCGGTGGCTGGCTTGTCCAAACAGCTCTTTGTTTGTGTAAGAAGATAAGAGCATCTACCTTCCGGGATTTTGGAGTGTTGTGATGAACTACTGTGTCAGTAATAGAGCTCCGACTGAGCTCTGGGTAAGTGTCAGAATAATGGACTAATGTTCCAGCCATGGCCACACTGCTGGAGGCTTCACCTGCTTGCAGACTGGGTTCATGTAGATGTTCTGACACCTGGGCTCTAGGTGAAATGCCAAAAAGATGACAGATAAGAACATCTTTTTTCCTTGGTTAGCCCTGGCCTAGTGCTTTTGCCTTTAAACATTTCAGCAGTGACTTCTGTGCTTCCCCTTCTTTAAGGACCAGTGTTTCTTAATCTCATTGCATTTGAAAATATATTACTCTTACATTAAAATATAAATGCAGATAAATTTAAAATATTGCATCAACAAGATTCAGTGCCTACCCCGAATCTTCATGTTTATCCTCTACAGTGTCTATGGACATAAAGAGGTCAACTCAATAATAATAACAAAAACAACAACAACAACAACACCAATATTAATAGTAAATAATAGAATCATGGAGACTGTGAGCCCACCCGGATCTCTTCCAGACTAGTACTTAGGCAATGGAGTTTACGTTATGACAAGATTTGCTCTGGCATTCTTGTGCCAGCCTTCCTACACAGCAAAGCAAGGGACATAAACCTAGGATGTACATCTGAAGGGCGGTGGGAATCTTGAGGTATACTCAAAACATTGAACCCAAACAAATACAGGGTTCCACATTTTCTACGTGATGTAAAATCCATATGTTTTAAATAAAAGGAGTCTGTGGTCAAGGGAGAAGAAATTCACATAGTTTTGAAATCCTCTATTTAAGGAGGGGGTGTTCAATGTTTTATTGCAAAGGGTCAATACATGGAGCTCGAGTTTATGATATTATCCATAGTTACCAATCAGGTGACAAGAAACAAGGCAATACTTGTGGCTTAAAGGTTAATCTAAAAGAAAGCATTTTTTTTCAGGGGAGTTTTTAGGGTGAAAGTAGACCCTGGCCGCCCCAACAAGTGGCGCTGCCCACTGATTCCATGACTGACCAGTTAAAGAGACGAGTAGTAGTGAAGAGTACAGGAAAGGGATGTACTCATCATGGCCGCCTTGGCGAAAGGGACAAATCAAGGGGTCTGGTGTTCCCAAGTTTGTCTTTGAGGTACTGATAATGAGCTTTTCATTTAAATGGCAGCAAGATTTCAAAGAGCCAAGGTGTATATAACTGAGAAGGAGTCCTGCCGACCCATAGGCCACAGCCACTTCTGTAAGATAACTGGTTTGCCAAATGTCCAAACTGGGCGGAATCTCTCCCTAGGAGGCAAGCTCCTCCTCTGATTGACTCCAGGGCTCCAGTCCTTCCCTTCCCCCACACAAGGCCTTCTGGGAACTTTTAAATAGTTGGTGTGCATTAGTGTAACAGCACAAGTTTCTCTAATAGATGTCTTCTGACAGGACAGCTACATTTTACTTTCTATTATTGTTATGGCCAGGGTGCGTTAGCCGAGGTGGACGATGTCTGGAGTAGGCCTGCTGGACTGGTTTGAATCCTACATCTACCATGCAGCAACCATGACCTCCACAAATTACTTCACTCCGTCGCATGTTTAAATGGTCTCCACCTTACGGATCCAACCAAAGGACCAAAGAAGAAATAAAACAGCTTATGACCCAGTATCTGAGATGAAAGCAATCAGAACTCCTCAGTCTGGAAGTGTGGTTACAGGTGAAGGCCTGGGCTTTGAGAGCAAAACCATAGCAGCTTAACTTGAATGAATCTTAGGAAGTTACTTGATATCTTTATGACATAATTCTTAATCTTTACAGCAGGATTACAAGCGATGTCTGTGTCATGAGTTTTCCTGTGACTTTATTTTAAAATACAAGTGAGGGGCAGCAGACGAACCTACACAAGGCGGTGGCGGACGGACCGATGCAAGGAGGGCTACGCAGGTGGCGGTGGCCGGGACCGACAGGTACTGGTGCTGCGGCAGGTGACGCAGGCCGCAGGGACTAGCGTGCAACACTGAGAGCAGATCGCCCAATGACAATTAAATCAAAGAGGTAGGCCTTTGGTTGGCGAGGTCCCTGGCAAACAGGGAGCCTGATCCCGTTTCTGAAGTTCCGTCTGAGGGGTGAGAGGGATCTTGGCCCCCGGCAGGAGCCAGGAAATAGAGAGAGGGCATTTTATAAGAGGAGCCTTTGGCCAATAGAGAAACCTGACCCAGTTTTTTTTTTGTTTTGTTTTGTTTTGTTTTGTTTTGTTTTTGTTTTTGTTTTTGTTTTTCGAGACAGGGTTTCTCTATGGTTTTGGAGCCTGTCCTGGAACTAGCTCTTGTAGACCAGGCTGGTTTCGAACTCACAGAGATCCGCCTGCCTCTGCCTCCCGAGTGCTGGGATTAAAGGCGTGCGCCACCACCACCCGGCTCCTGATCCAGTTTTAAAAGACTGATTAGATAGCATCGAGAGGAAGAGATGGGCAGGCGCCAAGGAAAAAATTCACCCAATATTCTGAAAAACAACATGAAAACACCAGAACCCAATGATTTTACAACAGAAGGACTTGAACACCCTAACACAGAAGTGGAAAAAATTGACTTTATGAAAGCAATAGAGTCCCTTAAACAACATGTAAAAAACACCTTTATAGAAATGGATGAGAAGTATAACAAAAAGTTTGAAGAATTGAGTAAATACGTACATGAGACCCTGGGAAACCAAGAAAAAACGAACAAACAGGTAATGGAAACAGTTCAAGAATTGAAAACTGAAATGGAAGCAAGGAAGAAAGCACAAACTGGGGACCAGCTGGATACGGAAAATCTAGGTCAACGAGCAGAGCCTACAGAAACAAGCATAATCAATAGAATACAAGAAATAGAAGAAAGAATCTCAGATTCTGAAGACACCATAGAGAAAATAAACGCACTGATCAAAGAAAACAGCAAAGCCAACAAATTCTCATCACAAAACATTCAGGAAATATGGGACACAATAAAAAGACCAAACCTGAGAATAATAGGAATAGAAGAAGGGGAAGAATTACAGCTCAAAGGCCCAGAAAATATATTTAACAAAATTATGGAAGAAAACTTTCCCAACATAAAGAAAGATATTCCTTTGAATATCCAAGAAGCATACAGAACACCAAACAGACTGGATCAAAGAAAAGCATCCCCTCGCCATATAATAATCAAAACACAAAATATACAGGTTAAAGAAAGAATATTAAGAGCTGCAAAGGAAAAAGGCCAAGTAACTTATAAAGGTAAACCAATCAGACTTACACCTGACTTCTCTATGGAAACCATGAAAGCCAGAAGGTCCTGGATAGAGGTACTTCAAAAACTAAGAGACCATGGATGCAAACCCAAACTTCTATACCCAGCCAAGCTAGTGTTCACTATCAATGGAGAAAACAAGGCATTCCAGGATAAGAACAAATTTAAACAATACGTTGCCACAAATCCAGCCCTACAGAAAGTAATGGAAGGAAAATCGCAACCCAAGGAATCCAACATTGCCAACACTGCCTACAACAACTCAGGCATCTAGCGAACCTTCACCAGCACAACTCAAAGAAGGGACAGACACAAACTCTACTACCAAAAACAATAAGAATAACCGGAATAAAAAAATACTGGTCATTAATATCTCTTAATATTAATGGTCTCAATTCACCTATAAAAAGGCACAGGCTAAGGGACTGGATACAAAAACAGGATCCAACATTCTGCTGTTTGCAAGAAACACATCTCAACCACAAAGATAGGCATCTACTCAGAGTAAAAGGTTGGGAAAAGGTCTTTCAAGCAAATGGCCCTAAGAAAAAAGCAGGTGTGGCCATACTAATTTCCAACAAGACTGACTTCAAACTAAAATCAATCAGAAGAGATCAAGATGGACACTTTATACTCACAACAGGAACAAGTCATCAGGATGACATCTCAATCCTGAATATCTATGCCCCTAATATAAAAGCACCCACTTATGTAAAAGAAATATTACTAGAACTCAAGGCAGACATCAAACCATACACACTAGTAGTAGGAGACTTCAACACACTTCTCTCTCCCGGACAGGTCAATCAGACAGAAACCTAATAGAGAATTAAGAGAATTATTGGAGGTAATGAAGCAAATGGACTTAACAGACATCTATAGAACACTCCACCCAAATAGGAAAGAATATAACTTCTTCTCTGCAGCTCATGGAATCTTCTCAAAAATTGACCACATACTCGGAAACAAAGGAAACCTCCACAGATACAGAAAAATATCAGTGTTCACCTGTGTCTTATCAGATCACCACGGATTAAAGTTAGAAGGCAACAACAATGCTATCCCCAGAAAGCCGACAAACTCATGGAAACTGAACAATCAACTACTGAACCACACCTGGGTCAAGGAAGAAATTAAGAAAGAAATTAAAGTCTTCCTTGAATTTAATGAAAATAAAGAGACAACATACTAAAACCTATGGGCTAAAATCAAAAACACCAATGATAGCCTTTGCTGGAGAGGTTGTGGAGAAAGAGGTGCACTCATCCATTGTTGGTGGGAATGCAAACTTGTGCAATCACTTTGGAAAGCAGTGTGGAGGTTTCTCAGGAAATTCGGGATCAACCTACCCCTGGACCCAGCAATACCACTCTTGGGAATATACCCAAGAGAGGCCTTATCATACAACAAAAGTATATGCTCTACTATGTTCATAGCAGCATTGTTTGTAATAGCCAGAACCTGGAAACAACCTAGATGCCCTTCAATTGAAGAATGGATGAAGAAAGTATGGAATATATACATATTAGAGTACTACTCAGCAGTAAAAAACAAGGACTTCTTGAAGTTTGCAGGCAAATGGATGGAAATAGAAAACACTATCCTGAGTGAGGTAAGCCAGACCCAAAAAGAGGAACATGGGATGTTCTCACTCATATTTGGTTTCTAGCCATAAATAAAGGACATTGAGCCTACAATTCGGGTTCTTAGAGAAGCTAAAGAAGAAGGAGAACCCAAAGAAAAACATATAGGCATCCTCCTGAATATTAACCTTCATCAGGTGATGAAAGGAGACAGAGACAGAGACCCACATTGGAGCATCGGACTGAAATCTCAAGGTCCAAATCAGGAGCAGAAGGAGAGAGAGCACAAGCAAGGAACTCAGGACTGAGAGGGGTGCACCCACACACCGAGACATTGGTGATGTTCTATCGGGAACTCACCAAGGCCAGCTGGCCTGGGTCTGAAAAAGCCTGGGATAAAACTGGTCTCGCTGAACATAGCAGGCAATGAGGACTACTGAGAACTCAAGAACAATGGCAATGGGTTTTTGATCCTACTGCACGTATTGGCTTTGTGGGAGCCTAGGCAGTTTGGATGCTCCCCTTCTAGACCTGGATGGAGGTGGGTAGTCCTTGGACTTCCCACAGGGCAGGGAACCCTGATTGCTCTTTGGACTGACTAGGGGAGGGAAAGGGAAATGGGAGCTGGCAGTGGGGAAGAGACAGAAATCTTTAATAAATAAATAAATACAAATAAAATTAGTGCCGGGCGATGGTGGCGCAAGCCTTTAATCCCAGCACTCGGGAGGCAGAGGCAGGCGGATCTCTGTGAGTTCTAGACCAGCCTGGTCTACAGAGCTAGTTCCAGGACAGGCTCCAAAGCCACAGAGAAACCCTGTCTCGAAACCGCCCCCCCCCAAAAAATAAATAAATACATAAATAAATACATAAAGAAATAAATAATATACAATTGAGGAGATACGAAAACGAGGTCCATGAAGAAAAGCTCGGCACAGTTTGGTAGCCGTTCTTCCCAGCCCTGCTGTATTTAGTGGACACAGTGTGAGGCGATAAAGCAGAAATAAAAGATACTTAGTGTATCTGTGATCCCTTCATCTGGGGTCAGGGCAGGCCGTGGGCAGAAGCTATGAACCTGCACTGTCTGCCCTCAGGAGGACAGTGCACAAAAGGTGGCAGTGTCCCAGAGACCCATGCAGGTGCGCAGATATGAGAAGCCCGAAACAAGGCAGAGACATACAAATGCTCCAGGAGGCTGGAAATAGTGCCTGAGGCTGGGCAGGTCGGATAGGTACACTCCTGCCCTGTGTTAGGTGGTTTTAATAGACTATCTCAGCATCACTGGAACCTCAAATCTCATGTCCTGAAGAGCTGGTTCCAGTGAAGAGATCACTGTTCCCTAGTGCTGGGAACATTAAGATTTTATTAAGAATCATGGTTGGTTGGAAGAACAAAGTTAAATACATTTCCGGATAGCTAACCATTTAGGAGCCAGCTTGGCATTGTTAAAAAAAAAATTAGAGGAAGTACTACTCAACTTCTCAAGAGGAGCCCAAGTGCAGTTAGCATTGGATGTTCCCATTTCAAAGTTACCAGCACTCTAATACTGACCATCACATTTCCTCCAGTAACTTCCACGATTGCACGGAATTATTCCGGGGACAGTTATTCGTCACCATGCCATTAGCCAAGGTTATGTCACAGTTGCTCTCATGCTTCCCCGTGAGCTCCACCTCCTGCGAGTCTGTAATGTCTGGAAGCAATTCTTCCGCAACTCTGAACTGCATCAACTCTGTTATGCATATTTCGAAGACAACTCCGGCAAGAAAATGGCTGGCTACTTGTTCTTGCCTTAGGTATGGTGGAGTCAGGACTGCCAGAAGGTTTATTCTATTTTCTGCCTTTCCTAGAGCCTCTGGTTTCCTAAGGGATTTCCTTTCCTGCTCCTCAGCCTCGGGTTAACCGTAGCCGAGGTAGATGTCATGAGACTCCGGTACACTCAGTTCCCCACCAGGGCTGCCAGGATCCCTGCTCTGATGACGACTCACAGATTTATATGGCCAGAACAATTCCGGGTGGGAGTGGGGGAAGGAGAGTCAGGCAGCCGTGAAGGTGTTTACCAAAACACATCCCCAGCCACACTTTTTTTTTAAAAAAAAAATCCAGCAGAGAGAGAAACTGGCATCTTGCGTGAGTGTTTAATTAAAGCTCCCTTGGAAGTGCATTCTCGCCCTCCGACTTGGTGGGTAGCAACAGCATCCAAGAGCTTTACAGACAGCTCGGAAATGTAATCAAACAGCATCCTTCCCCTCACTCTGCAGCTCTCCCTTCCCAGGAGCCATCAGCTGGTAGCCCACAGGGGTGCGGACAGCAAAGCTGCAGATCTTTTGCTCCCCAAGAGAAGACCAAGGCGAGGCGCTTTGGTATGCCTCTCCCAGTGCACAAGTGGGCCACAAGGTGAGAACACCCTTGACCCTTTCTCCTCAGCCTGCGCTTCTCCACTCCTGGGCAGCTGCCGCAGGGGCTGCCGCTGGAGGGCTCCCGCCTGAGGCACCAGAGAACATAGGAGCTAAGGAAGGCACCCAGGCTGTGCCCAGTGGTCGCTGCAGCGGTCACTGCTGTCATACTGCTCCCGGTGTCCTGCTGATGTCACCCGGGCGGAGGGCTGCGGAGGGGCTCCGAGGTGTCTGCGCGGAAACGCGACCTCCCACCCACCGGTTACCTGGACGCTGTCCGTGGAGGATCACAGGGGCGGTGGAGGAGGCACGGGAGGACGGAGAGCGGCGGGCCTGCGCCTGCAGGATGTGCTGTCTCACGCTGCACTGTTAGGCTTGCGCTCCTCCGAAGCGATCACTTCCTCTCTCCTGTGCCTGACACTGACAGCTCCCAGCACCCGGGCTGCGGGACTCGCCCCGCCCACGGCCCACGCCCTCCACGCCCGCGCCTCCCGCGGGAGGGCCTCCGCACAGCGCAGCACCGCCTCGGCCAGCCTGGCAGCGTTGAGGGAACCCGGGGACAGCCAGTCCTTGGCCGCGGGCGGTGCACACCTAAGTTACTGCAAAAGAGAGCTTGCCAAGCTCCTGATGATTTCCTCTGTGGGCAACTTTCATTCCCAGACAGAGAAACTTTAAGTCTTATAAACAGAAACAGACTAGTTTAGTTTCATCCGTGCTGTACAGGTGCATCTGAACCTAGATTTTCACAGAGATATACAAACACACACATGCACAGATATACACACACACAAACATAAACATTATATCTCTATGAATATATTAATATATACACATGCGTAAATAATATATACATGTGCAGACACATACATACATGTATACATATAGGAATAGATATACATACACGCATGTACACATGTTATAGATCGGAATAGCTATATACTCATATGTGAGCACATATATACCATATGTGAATATGTTTATATGTATATATAAAGATGTATAGATATAGTGTGTGTGTGTGTAAAACTTGTTTTCTATTGCTTCTCAGACATCCTGCCTCTTAAAAATCTGAGTAACATTCTTGAATTTCCCCGAAGTTGATCATTCTAGCACTTATAAGACTGAGAAATGGACTTTAGGATGTTAGGCAGTGTGGGACTGGTACCACTTTCTGGATGGTCTTCTCATCGTTTTGTTTGAACATCCGGGCCATCAGTGTGAAGATGAGAGTGTAAACGTGTGGAGAGCAGGAGCAGGTACTGCTCTCTAACTGTGGCTGCTGGTCTCCCTACCCAGGGCTGGCAAGTTCATCCATCCTGTTGCCACTGAAGCCATTCTTAGATGGCGTCAGAGCCAGCTTTCCCCCGTCTTTCCGAGTGAACTGGAGACCAGTGGCTCTGCAGGAATTCCCCAGGCCTCTGCACCAGGTGGGAGCTGCAGAGACATCCAGCCTCTTAACTGAGCAGCTGCTGGGTTCTTGGTGTTTCGTACATCAATATATCCAGTCTCCTAATTCGGTCTCTCTACAAAGCCCTGAGCAATATAACCCTGCAAAAGGAATTTAAGTCTCTGAGAAGTCACAAAGTACCACAGCTCCTGAGTAACCTCCTGAGATATGAGTTCCATTTGCCCCAGCGTTCAGTTTACCTGGGAACCCTTATGTCTGTCTTTACAGCACAACTTGTCTAGTGCCCACCGCCTTCAAAGCGTTGCCTTAGGCACATCATGTGATTCAAAACTTAGGAGAATTCAGTTTTTATTCTTAAAGGTATGACAATAGGGTAAAGCAAGGAAGCATAATCAAAACAATTGTAAATGTAAACAATGTTTGAATGGGTAAATGTTATTTTAACAGCAGACATGAAGAAAGGGGCATTTCTAGACATAAAAGTCCAGAGGAGAGGAAACCCCCAAATGAACACAGCAAATAGTAAGGAGGCCAGTAATTTTGAGAGTGACAGGATTCATTAAGAGTATGACTGGATTCATAACAGAGGCTGGAAAGATGTACCGGGAGCCACTGAAAGCATTTGAGCAGAAAAAAGCAAACAAAAACACGTAAGAACTCCCTGGCAGTGAGTATGGTGTGGAGACTGGATTTACAAGAAAGGGCTTATTTGCAGGTGGGTTTTTTGTTGTTCTAGTACCACTTCTAGAAGAAAGACTGTATAAAGTACATATCGCTTTTTTGTATAGCATATACTGTTTTTTTTCTTTAAGTGAATAGATTTTTTTTTAAGTCTCATCATACGGTGCTTCCCAAACCAAATTAGATCCCTGCAGGTGTAGTGACATAGTCCAGTATCAGGTCGGGCCTTTGTTCTGAATTAAGGGATAGCAGATTAAAGATATTGGATTTTGTATTATTCAACAACATTAAAAGTTAAATACAGTTATAATTTTGTTATACATGTGTGTTAGTTATTTTTCGGTTGCTAAGATAAAATACCACGACCAAAAGCAACTTGTGGAAGGAAGAGTTTAACTTGGCTTACAGATCCAGAGGGAGTTTATCATGTAAAGAAGGTATGTCAGCAGGCAGCTAGAGCAGGAAGCTGGCTGATTCCATTTTGTCATACAGGAAGTCAAGGTCACAAATCAGAAGTGGGCCAAAGCTAGAAACTCAAAGCCCACTCCTAGTAATGCACGTCATCCAGCAAGCCTCCATGACCTAAAAGTTCCTAACCTCCATAAACTGCACCACCAACTGGGGACAAGGGTTCGAGCACGTGATTTTATGGGGGAATTTTCTCATGTGAACCTTGCCAACAACATTCTACGCAATGCTGATAACCTATTTCCATGTGATGAGTTATTGTGTTTTGTGAGTGGTTACCCAATAACTTGTGTGATAGGTTTTAAAATATAGTCTTTTCAAAGAATAATGAGTACTTCTGTGCAATCAAAGACATTGTTATGATAAGGAAAGAAATTTTTCCATCAGATGAAAGTCTCAACTTCCACATCAATCCATCACTTCCAAGTTAGAAATAAGTTCTCAAAGATGAGGCTAAACAGCGAATTATAATAGGCTGAGAAATTCCCATCCACTGGCCATGAAGGTATACTTTACTCCTAGAAGAAAATGTCATGACTAGTTCACCTGAAGAATTAGACAGTCGGTTCAAACTTAAGGCCACCTGCCTTGCTAGTTTTATAACTATTATATGTGGAAGTTACTAGACTCCTATGATATTCAAATCTCTGGGAGTTTGAATGAAGCAATAACGCTTATTCCCTATGATAAGTAATCTATAAAGACACTTATTGTAGTCCCTAGTTGGGTCTTTAAACCAGACTACATGGAACTTAGACCTTCAAAACCTCTTGATTCAATGTTAAAAAACTGAGATACTGCCAGATTTATGGGACCACTCAGACCTTTATCCACTACTAGACTTCCAGACACCGTCTCGTGAGCATCTGTCCTTCATCAGTGCTGATATAGATGTGGCCCTGTGCCTCTCCCCTCTTCCTGTGGCACGCAGTTGCACACCGGCTCCAACAGCACTTTAGATACATAGACTCCCAGTCATGCCCAGTCTCCTGTGCCAATCATTCCTCAGCCTGCACAGTGCCTCAAAGAAACAAAACTGCAAATAAACTTCAGTGGTTCAATGTCTCTAAATCACTAAAAGGAAATGAGAGCCACCAGAATCAGGTGTTAAAATGTGAAGTGTTTGAGGTTGAGGGTATAGCTCAGCTAGTAGTGTGCTTGTCCAACCGTTTCAAAGGCCTAGGTTTCAGCCCCAGCACTGCCTGCGGTAGCACATTCCTGTAATTCTAGCATTTGGGAGGATCAGTTCAATGCTGTGCTCAGCTATGGAGTGAGTGAGAGATCAGCCTATACTGAGCGAGAACCTATCTCCAAATAAATAGACAGGCTAATTAATTACCATAAAATATAATAGGCATACGAAAAGGAAACATACTTGAAAACACTTCTTATTTAGACTTCAGATGATGTGTAATTTATGCTAAGGATAAACACCTGTGAAAAAACTAATTTATGCCACTTCCCATATCATCCACCTGTTTCTGCTGCTTCTGTTATCAAACAGACACCACTTTGTCTGTTCAGATTCAAAACAACACTTGATGTCCAGGAATGAGTGTGTGTTTTGTGTTTGAAAAATTCAAGAGTGGCTTAAGGAAAAATCCATGATTCTATCATTTATTGTAATTCCCATTTTTTATTACCTGAACTTTTTCATGATGAGATAGCATCTATGCTTTTAAGTGGTATGCAGAAGGCTCTGCAGTAAATAAATAAGCACCTGCAAGAGCATGCCCTAAATAATTGTTCTTGGTTTTGGAAGAATAAGCTGAGATGTCTGCTGTGTGACTAGAGGTTTTACTGAGTACTCATTGGGTCACTTCCAAAAGCAACTCTAATTATACTGTAATTACCTATATTTGTATATAGTTGTATTATAGCCACCCATCCTACCTCCTCCTTCACTTTTGTAGCCATGTGTCTCTCTACTGCCTTCCCTACCCTCCTGCTTGTGTTTTCTCAATGAGTTTCTCAAGGATGATGCAAAGCCAAAATGCATGGTTTTAATAATTCATATATAATTCAACCATGGACATAGTCTATACAGCAACAGTGAATAGCTTTACATCTGAGAAAAATCTTTTGAATCACTTAAATTTAAGAGCAACGATTATAAAAACCCTTATTTTTCTTGTTTCAAATTCATTTTCTATCATTGCCTAAATATAAAACTTTGTTTATCTCAACTGTGAAACTAGTATATATATATTTCTTGTGTTTTAAATTATTATTTATTTATTTCAGACTTCTATTACTAGAAATTAAAGAATTCTATTTCATCAAATAATTAATAAGCCACTTTTGGGCACATTGCTTTTCTAGATGATTACCTAGAAACTTATTTTGTAGTTTTTGCAACCATTCCTCAGAAAGACTTATTGTAATAGAGTGAAACACCTGTATGCTATACTTCTTTAAACACATTTTAAGTCATCTGCATTTATTTATAGACAACACACACAAGCAAATGTACACACACAATATTAAAGTAATTCCAGCTAATTAAATCATACATTTTTTTCCTTTTGAGTTTGCCTTATTTTCTGGGCAGATGTGCATTGTGTTTCCCAGCAAGCCTGTTAGATGCCAGGTTATTTTGGTAACAGTATTAGGTATGACCATAGATCAACATTTACATAGTAAGCTTTTTTTTTTAAACACCTTGAGCAAACACCACAACTTATCAGCGAACAATGGTTGTGGAGTGCATATGAGAATTTGGGACCAGTGCAGCACCCCTTACTACAAGGAGAGCCAGGATGTGGGTGGAGTTGAGGTGGAGGAGAATGTTCATTTCCTGTTCTTGCCTGTGCAGACATCATATATCATTATATCGTTCTGTGTACTCCAGGACAGATCAGTTAGGTGATTATTGCACCACGCTGGTTACATTGAGCTACAAGAGATAAGAAAGTCTTCTCAGTGTCCTGCAGTGATACACTACAGTCTTTGCTAAGCCATGAAAGCTTTTAAGTTGTATTTGCTCGTTTGTCTACAGAAAAGATTTTAGACTACATCCCAGGCAGCCTATAACTCATGACCCTTCTGGCGCTACTGTATCTTGATGTTAATCTTATTATTGATTATTTTATAGAGACAGGGTTTCTCTATTAGCCCTATCTGTCCTGGAGCTTGCTATGTAGTTCAGGTTGGCTGCAAACTCACAGAGATCCTCACAGAGCAGGATGAGGCTTTATGGTGTGTGCCACATTGTGTAACATGAAGGGTTAGGCCTGCTTGTTTGTGTTTCTGTCCCACCCAGTACCCCACAACTCGTTTAGCCCCAAAGAAAATCACACATAAGTCTCCATAAATTATAAGCTGATTGGCCCATTAGCTCTAGCCCCTCACTGGCTAACTCTCACATCTTGATTAACCCATTTTTCTGATTTATGTTAGCCATGTGGCTGAGTACATTTTTTCAGTGGGGCAGATCACCTCCTGCTGCTTCGGTGGTCTGGGCAGGAGTGAGAGGAAACAACTTTCTCCTTCCCAGAATTCTCCTGTTCTCATTATATCATTTCTACTTTCTGTCTGGTTTTCCCGCCTATATTTCCTGCCTGGCCAATCAGCATTTATTTAAAAGATGATTGACAGGATATAGGCATTTCTCCTGCACCATTGTGTCCCATCCTCGGTCCTAATTTTATAAATGTGCGATATCATAATCAGATCATTGATATTTAGAGTAAACTCTTCATTGTAGAGTGTGCATGTATGTGTGTAAATGCTTGTGTACATGTGTGTACTTCAATGTTGAGTACTAGTTTGGAGTTTGTTAGATGGCAGCTACTCTATATCTCTAGAAATGAGCTCAAACTGGACTATAGAAGGATTGCTGGTAGTTAGATAAAAGACAGCATTCCTCAAGAACTTGGAAAACCATTTCCCTTCTGCCAAAAGGAGTCATTTTCCTTACATGGTGAAGGGACATATGGCTACCTGTGGTACCTATCAGTATATTAGAGCCCATGCTGAACTCCATGCTCCCTTACTACCACACAAACAC
Source organism: Alexandromys fortis (assembly GCF_014885135.2). NCBI lineage: Eukaryota > Metazoa > Chordata > Mammalia > Rodentia > Cricetidae > Alexandromys > Alexandromys fortis. The sequence continues at coordinate 937,985 of NW_026068100.1, forward strand.
TGGTAAAGATTTCAAAGTCCACACCAGTCCTTGGTCCTTTGCTCTCCCCAGCTACTACTCATCTTCCTTATAATCTATATCTTTGTCTCTTGTTATCCCTTTCTCATCCCCTATCTCTCTTGCTATGCTTTATTCTGTACTTATAATTTTCATTATTCCCTCCCTCTCTCCCGATTTCCTAACCTTGGCCATGTCCAATCGAATTTCTTTTCTCTCTGCTCTGAAATCTTCCAGATGCCTCTGGATGTTTTCTCTCTTTTAATCACAATAAAAACAATTTCCCTAATAATGGAATTGGCATTTAGACAGTTTCTTTTTCTGAAACCCCTCACATACAAGTTGAGAAAGATGATTTTTCAACATTAAAGAGATGGTAGCTGTGAATTTGTTTGTCACTGGGTCATCTTTTGCTTTTCTTGGTGTGTATGGTTATGATTATAGGATCTAAGTTGTTGGTGGAGTGCTCACACCATGTGTAAGAACACACAGTTTTTCTGCTCAGAAAAGTAGGAAAGGAAAATATCTTCAGAGTGTTTTAAAAAATTCAAACTTATTTATTTTTATATTCTGTCAGTGGGTCTATATATGTGTTTTCCTAAAAGGTTTTTTCTTATTAAAATTTCCTCATTACATGGACTGAAATTAAAAGATTAATTATCATAAACTGTTGAAAACAATTATGTCTTTTACTTTGTAATTCTTAATATTACATCATCATTTTCAAATCACACTGTCCCTCCTCACTGAAGACTCGTGTTTATGGAGATGAATTGCTGAACAATCGGCTGATAAATTGTTTTAACTGTTCTCACTTGTCAAGTACTACCAAAGTCACATGATAAGGTATCAAATGGGATGGTTAGCATTAAGAGGTAAGCGTTAAGATAAGGATGTATTTCGTGTTTCATGTCTGTGTTACAGTACAGTGGAATGAGGAGGAAAGGAAGGAGGAGGATGGATGTGGGAGTAGAATATAAATGACAGCTGAATAGTTGGGTCCTGGCAAGAAGTTTCAAAGAAAGAGAAAAAACACAAACAAATGCAGAGATGGGCTCAGTCAACTTCAAGTTTAGACTCAACATAGGACAAAGTACTTTGTTTTATTGTTCCAGCCACTTTAACCTTGAATGGATGCAACTGCCTTTCTGTCTTTTAAATACCCCATCTCTGTTGGAAACATATGGCCTGTTATTTTTAAGCATCAAGATTTATAGTTAGAATCAAGGCTTTTTTTTTTTTAGTGCAACTTCAGAAATTTTACCTTTGCACTCAGTTCCTGATGGTATTGTGTCCTTGTTGACTAAATGCATCATTGAATTCTCCTTTCATTAGACTATGTTTTCCCTATAAAAAAATACCATGATGCCTCATCCCACAGTGTCTAATGTGGAATTAGTCACAGATTCTACTTTTTGAATTCTTTTCTCCCAATCAAACATGTATTTTACAGGCAAAATACATATGGAAGAACATTATTTTAGATAGAAAAGATTGTGGAAAAGTTACACTTTAATCACTTGTAATAATTGGAGTGGCAGGGCTGCGTCCCCAGCACCCGGCCACCCTCATGGCTAGCTTTACCCAAAATAATTACACGGAAACTGTATTCTTTTAAACACTGCCTGGCCCATAAGTTTCAGTTTCTTATTGGCTAGCTCTTATATATCGATCTAACCCATTTCTAATAATCTGTGTAGCTCCAAGAGCTGGCTTACCAGGAAAGATCTTAACCTGCGTCTGTCTGGAGTGGGAGAATCATGGTGACTCCTGATTCAGCTTCTTTCTCCCAGCATTCTGTTCTGTTTTCTCCGCCTACCTAAGAGTTGGCCTATCAAATGGGCCTAGGCAGTTTCTTTATTAATAAGAAATCATTCTCACATCAATCACTATTCACAAGTTATCAATAATTCTTTAATATCTGGGGCAAAAGTCCCATGATTGAGCATGCCAGGGTACTCGAAAAAGAAAGTGGAGGACTTTCTGTATTTTTTCCTCCCTTTGGTATGAGGATCAAAAGCCAACCTCACACATGTTAAGCATGTGCTCTCCTCTGTGCCACACCTGCACATCCAAGAGAAACACATTTTTATGAAAAGTTTTACCTTCAAAGGGATGAGGGAGACATGTTCAGCATCACAGATATTCTTCAGCTATAGCTATACCCAACTGAGTAAAAATTTAGTGGGATGGCAGAAATTTGACTTTAACCATCATTTTTGTTTTTTGAAATACATGACTGATGTGTCAAATTATTAGTTCATATTGCTTTCTTAAAATAATCTTATGTTGACACTTAAATATTTTTCAAGTTTTCTCAAATGACTGAGAAATGAGGGGGTTTTCATAGAATACAAAGGCCATGGGACTTGATTTTCATAAATGATAATTTTACTCCCCACATCTATTCATCTGCCACTCAGCAAATACTTACCAAATACATACTATGCACCAATAATGAAAAAATGCAACATCCCTTTGTGTTAGGTTCTTCTTGGCCATTATTATCACTTCTTGGTTGATGCCCATGAAGAGCTGAAGCTCACGGAGGGCCATTTTCTTATTCCTCTTCTCATTGCTGTGACAAAATAGATGCCCAAGAAGAGCAGGCTCAACCAGGAAGGGCCCATCTTGTGCCCAGCTTGAGGGCTCATTCCTGGGGAAGGGCTGAGGGCTCTGGTTGTGGCAGAAGAGAGTGAAGTGGCTGGTCACATCTATCTGCAGTCTGGAAGCAGAGGAACACCAACACTTGTATTCACTTTCTTCTATCCCCCACCCCTCCTTTTATTCAGTTCAGAACCCCAGTCCATGGCTGGTGCTGCCACATTGAGGTTGGGTCTTTCCACTACAGTTAGACCTCTCTGGAAACCTCCTCTTGGGTATATCCAGACGTTATTATCAAACTGCCAATGAAGATTAACCTCCTTGGTCAGGAATTTTCTGAAGAATTCATAGTTGTAAAGGGTAAAACCTCAGTTCACGCTGTATGAAGCCAGAACTCCAGTCCATGTCTAGCTGTATAGCCACCAAGCAACTAACTTTGATATTTTATATGATCTATAGTAGACAGGAAGCAGAGGACCAGATTTTATACAAAGACTTTCAGGATTTTAATTTTAGTCAGATAGATATTCACTTGACCTCAGCCAAGATAGTTTGTTTTGCTGCCTTTTATATTTTTCATTTGTGCAACGGAAAGATGAAGGTCACCTACCACATTGGGCCAGCCTGAAAACAAAACACATTTAGCACAGCAAAAGCTCTTAGAAAATACCACACACAGAGTGATCACTGTTATTAAGTCCTGGGGGCTATTTATTATCGAAAATTATGTCTTAGCAGATCCCCAATGTGGTTTGTCTTTTTTTCCTGATTTTTTTTTTAAATTTGGAGTAGTCGGTAAGACTAAATGGTAGCAGCTGTTCAACTGTTAGTGGTAACAGAAGGAAGCTGTGCGAGAAGGGGGTGGGAAACACAAGCTCGCCAAGAACAGAAAGAACAGACAATAACCTGTCAGAAAAGGAACTGTGAAAAAGTTACTGTACAATAATACACACACACACACACACACACAAGCAAGCACACACACGCGTTGTATTGCAGATAACAAAGCTGGTAAAAATGAAGATGCTCTGAGACACTCAGTCTTTCAATCTGACTGTCAGACTGTTGAAACAATGAACATCAAAGAAAAGGGAATTTGCACAGGAGTCATGTGTGAGAAAGAAAGGCCACTTTCCAGATTTCTACGAATGCCAGACCACCTGACAGAATGCTACTAAAGCCCCAACAATGATGGGTCAGGATGGGCAGCACCGTACCTTGACCAGGATTGCTTAGATGTGTACACCCTTGCTTTATTTAAGCTTTAATCTCCCTTCAGATCTCCCAAAGGCAGAACTGGAAAGTTATTGGGCCTTCCTCTTGCTGGTGTGGCTGTACTGAATAATTCTCTTCTTTCTGCTCCTCTCTATTAAATCAGACCAGTTTTAATTGTTTATAGAGGATGAGTGACTGAACCTGGTTTGGGGGATAGTCTGTGATCTCTAGGTTAGAAGACACTGATAGTTCTCATGAATCCAAACCAGCAGAGCTGGAGGTCAGACCAGCGCATGAAATGAAGGCACGAGTGCAGGAGGCAGCAGAACAAGCAGTCATGTCCTGAGTTCCCCACCATTTGCTGTACCATCGTCAGCGGCTGTGCTCAGGTGGATTCTCTGGCTTCCCACAAGCCTTTCACAGCTGCCCTCCCTCCTCAACCTCACCCTCCTCTCTATCATCTCCCACCAGTCTCTGATACAACCTAACATTTTAAATACTTGACTTGAGCACCAACACTAAACCTTTCCATTTTCACCAATAGCGGGGTTCAAAATCCACCAGCGTCCCTTAATCCTAAACACAGTTAGCCTCAGAAACAATTTTACAAACTGTTTTAGAGTAATGAGTGCTAGCGGGAGAAGCTTATAAATTCCAACAGTGAGCTTTACGAGTGGATATGAGTAAGCAGAGTATCCAAGTCAAGGACAGGTGTCACCAGAATCCATGCTGTTGGAAAACACTCGCCAGAGAAGTAACCTCATGCCAGGCTTTTCCTCACTTAACTCTATCCCTCTTTTGTCTGTGTTTATTCTATTCACTTGTGTGATACGTTCATGGTAGAAGAAATTGACCTTTTTCCTTTAGTAATCCTAAGCAAGGGCACTTCCATGTGTGTGAGAGAGTGTGGACCACAGAAGTGCCTTTGATGGGAATGGTAGTAGCGTAATGATTCTTCTACTACTAATTTTTGAGATTTTTTTTTCAGATCTTGACAAGATCATCTCTATCTTGAGCACATTGTGTTTCACCTGCCACTAAATAGAAGCATAGAAATTTAACAGTTCCGTGTCTTGGAAAGAGTAGATATCACTGATGAAGACTTTCCTCAACAAACAAAGGCTGGTGGGTTTGAGGCTGGAGAAGCTCCGTGGTTATGAGCATTGATGCTTTTGCAGAGGACGCGGGTTCCATTCTCAGCACGCAAATGATGGCTAACAACTGACTGTAACTCCAATTCTAAGGGGTCCTAACCTTCTTCTGGACTCTCTGGGTACTGCATGCATTCAGTGCACAGGCATACATACAGGCAAATCACCCATAAGCATAAAACAAAAGTAAATACACCTCCAAACCCCCAAACAATAAGCTGGCAGGTTCATGGTCACTAGACCTACCTTACAATAAACACCAAGGGCTTCTTCAAAGTGAAAAAGAAGGCAAACTAATTAATTACACGTAAATAAAAGCATAAGACGCACGGATAGTAGTAAGTACACAGTCAACCCAAAAATCTTGCAGTGATGGTGAGTGAATCATTTCCATCTTCTGTATGAAGGGGAAATGTAATAAAAACTGTTAAATATAGTTATTTAATAATCTCACAATAGCAACCTATTCCTTTACAGATACAAAACATCAGTAAAGTGAACTGTGACATCAAAAGCGTCTCGTGTGGGAATAAAGTGTAGGGAATGTGCAAAGAAAGTTGATTGTTACGAGATTAAGGAAGACTGGAAAAACTGTTGTTACCACACATTTTATGCTGGCATTGTGAAAATGACAATACGAAAACCCGCTCAAAAGATAAAAGAAGGAAGCGAGGCATATCGTTGTAAAAATAATTTATTCGTAAAGGAATACAGTGGGAGGAACAAACCACCCACACAGCAATGTAATGGCGCTGCTATGCCTTTGTTTATCAGTTACTACTTCGAATGCACACGGATCTGTGTCTGCGCTTTCAAGATCTATTTGGGCTTTGGGAGGTAAGGTGGTGGATTAGAAGCTGTCTCCATGTGACATGGTGAAGGAAGAGTGTCAGGACAAGAAAGAATAGACACTGTGCTGACGAGTAGGAAAGATGGGAGGTGTAATGGAGATTATACATCCCAGTGACAGGAAAGCTGAGTGTTGTGAGGGAAGGCAAGGGTCACAGTGAAAGGAGCAAGCAGCTGTTGGCTTCTGGCCGGGGGGAGGGGGGAGGAGTAGAAAGCTACACCCCAAAGGTACACCATACATCTCTAGGGCTGGCTACCTGGCACACAGGATGAGCCCTAAGTCCGTCTGAGCCTGGAATCCAGTTAGAGGCTTTGGAGAGACGCTGATGCCTCATGCATACCGCCTTAAAATTGGAAGAAATTCCCTTTTAACACTTTCCTGCACCATCTTGAGAAGGGACGCTGGGGGCCTGGTAATAAGGAATGATCACAAATCACACAGATGGGTTTAGCAGCCACAGCCCTGGGGACAGGCAGCTGTGAGAGGCTGTAAGGAAGAGAGGGATGGTTGGACACAGACATGCTGAGATCATGCAGAGATGCTCTTGCAGCAAGAGGCTCTCTTTAGATAGTGTTTAGTGGATAGTTAGGTAGCTCTGTAACTAGAAGCTGGCCCTTCATCTGAGAATGATGGAGAGCCTGATAGATCAAAGTCTGAGGACTGCAGGAAGCCTTACTTTTGTAACTACCTATCTGCCACCAGGCTCTCTGCTTCCTGTAAGGAGAACTCTGGAGCTTCACCCTATGCTTGGGCCCCCTGCTTTTTCTCTCTAGCGGGATGTTCCATGAAGACTAGGTATTGTAAGCACAGACAGGGACAGGGTCTCCTGTATGGATCCCAGTGATGAGTTTGCTCGCCCATGCCTCTGGCTGGACATGCCCTAGCTAGCACATTAACTGACCTCGTGTATAAAACTTACGAGTCTCAAAAACATAGTAGAGCTTGTCTAGTTCACAGACTGCAAAGCTAAAAGTGGCCATCAGAGGCTCCTGGTATAAAAAAAAGGATCTAAACAGAAGGCAAACATCTCGTACTAGATGAGTACCAGCCTAAACGGTAAGAAAAAGAAGTCTTCAACTTCTATTAACCCGTCTGACCCTTACTGACTTCAACTGACTGGCCCCTCTGCCTGGTAGACTCCAACTGTAGGAAACACAGAAGAAACTCCAATGCTTCATTTTTTTGTTCTCTCCCCCATTTTAAAAATTTTGCTCTTTTAAAAACTTTTTACTTTTTTACTCCCTATATGTCTACTCAGCTTTGTTTAGGTTGTTGGGGAATATTATTTTAAGGTGTTACTTTTTTATGTTGCATTTGTTTAACTCTGTGAAACTTTGGTACTGTGACTATCTAAAATGCTTGATGCTCTAATGAAAAGCTGAATGGCCAATAGTGAAGCAGGAGAGAGGAATAGGTGGGGCTTGCAGGCAGAGAGAATAAATATGAGGCGAAATATGGAAGAAAAGAATCTGGGAATGAGAGAGGAAGGAAGAGGATTTCAGGGGCCAGCCACACAGCCACACAGCCACACAGTCACCCAGCCACACAGCCACACAGCCACACAGTCACCCAGCCACACAGCCACACAGTCACCCAGCCACACAGCCACACAGTCACAGTCACACAGCCACCCAGACAGCCAGCTACACAGCCACACAGCCACACAGCCACACAGTCACACAGCCACACAGCAACACAACCACACAGCCACACAGCCACCCAGACACCCAGCCACTCAGCCACACAGCCACACAGTCACAAAGTCACACAGCCACTCAGCCACCCAGACACCCAGCCATACAGCCACACAGCCACACAGCCACACAGTCACACAGCCACACAGCCACTCAGCCACCCAGCCACACAGCCACACAGTCACACAGCCACACAGCCACTCAGCCACCCAGCCACACAGCCACACAGCCACACAGCCACAAAGCCACCCAGACACCCAGCCACACAGCCACACAGTCACCCAGCCACACAGCCACACAGCCACACAGCCACATAGCCACCCAGCTAGTCCTGGAATAAGAAGGAAACAGGGGTATGCAGGAACAGTGAAAGAACAAAGCCCTGACGACAGAGATAGATGGGATTATTTAAGCTAAGAAAAGCTGGGAAGAAACAAACCAAACTAAAGCTGGGCATTCATAACCAAGAATAAACCTTTATGTGTGATTTATTTGGGAGCTGGGTGGTGCCTCCCACCAAGTCCAAAGACTAAAGAGGCAAAAGAGTAAAAGATGACGCAACATTAGGCAGTTGTCTTCTTTGTATGATCATAGTTCTTATCTCTTGCTTTTTCTTCTGTCACAGTCTTCTTATCTTGATCTTTCATTCACCTAATATTCCCCTTTCACTTGTCCTTTGTAGGACTCCATCCTTTATACTATTTATTTACTACTTCTACTTTTGCCATGAATCATTATTTAAACATCATTTAGTTTAATTAGACATAATCTGGTGTGGGAAGTCCTTCTGTATATGTGTTGCTTTTATTGGTTAATGAATAAAGAATCTGTTTTAGACAGTGGCTTAGCAGAGTAGAGCTAGGTGGGGAAAAACTAAACTGAATGCTGGGAGAAAAAGGCAGAGTCAAGGAAAAGCCATGTAGCCCTGCTGGAGACAGACACCATATGTAACCTTGCCAGTAAGCCACAACCACATGGAAGTACACAGATTAATAGAAATGGGTTAAATTAAGATGTAAGAGGTAGCCAATAATAAGGTAGAGCTAACAGGCCAAGCAGTGATTTAATAATATAGTTTCTGTATGATTATTTTGACTCTCAGTAGCCAGGAATAAACAAGTGGTCTCCTATAAAAACAATTCATATTATTTCAGCCATTTTCTGTGCTATGGTGATTGGAGGGATGTAGTGGACTTCAAACACACTCTAATGTATTTTAATACCAGTTTGCTATCACTGATGCTACAGCAGGTAATAGTTTCTGAGTAGAACAAGAAGGATGGGCCTTCTTTAAAGAGTACAGGACATTCTTTTTTATTTAATTAATGTTTGTTTCCATTTATTTTACATACTGACCACAGTTTCTCCTCCCACCTCTCATCCTGTTTCCTACACCACCACCCCCCTGCGCAACTCCCATCTACCCCCTCTCCATTCAATCCTCTTCAGAGTTAATTCCTTCCAGAAAGGGGCAGGCATCCCACGCCACTGAACAATGCACATCAAGTTGAGGTAGGGCCAAGCTTCTCCCCCTACTAAAGGCTGAGCAAGGTAATCCAGTTTGGGGAAGTGGCCAAGTACCATAGACAGGTCCTGACCCCATTGCTAGGAGCCTTACAAACAGACCAAACTATATAACTGTCACAGACAGGCAAAGGGCCTAGGCCTGTTCTGTTGGCTATGTGGTCCATGTGCTCCCACAAGCTCAGGTGAACTGTCTCAGTAAGTTTCCCTGTCATGACCTTGATTACCCTGGCTCATGCAATCCCTCCCTGTATAGTGAGTCCCAAGGCACTGGGGAGCAAGTTCCATGTGGATTCTAAGATACTAGGGCTTATATTAACAAAGGATGATTTAGCTTTTGACCTAGCAGGGAAATCTATAGGTTCCTGATATGTTGGGTGTTAAAGTCTAGGCAGAGGGATGTAGGGTTCCTAACCTGGGGAGCAAGGTCTGTTAGCGTCCTGAGGCCTTGATAAACTAGCATCATATGGGCCCTGAAACACCTGGAGTTGGGTCCCCAAAGAATGGAGCTATAGCTTCTACTTTAAGGATCAAACTCCACATAGGTCCTGGAATACTGTGGATTTGGATGGTGAGTATGAAAGCTGCTGCCTCAAATCTGGGGAAACAAGCTCTATGTAAGTCCTAAGGTGCTTGGGGGTTAGGGTACTGCAGGTAAGGAAGTGGGTCCTGAGGTGCTGGGGACTAATCTGGGCTTTGATTTTGAGGCACTGAGGAGTATACACTAGTCCTGAGGACTTGCAGATGAGTTTTATGAGGGGTCATGAGATTCTAAAGATTAGGGAGTAGAACAAAGGTATGACCTTTGATCTGGAGCAGCACTTTGTAGGCCCTGACGTACTAGGGATTGAGCTCCAGAGGCTGAGCTTCTGGGAACTGGTGCACAGGAGACAAAGATGTGCCCTCTATCTGGAGCATAAGCTCTACTCTTTATCTGGTAGTAGGTCTGACACTGTAGACCAAGATAGCCTGCAACTCTTCACAGGGCAGGCCAGCCACCAAGGCATGGGAACCTTCTTGTTTCTGCCTCCCAAGTGTTAAAATTTCCACTATAGTTAACTATAAATTTTTATACAGTATATACTAGAACTGCATTTGTAGAATTTTTTTGAGACAGCTAACAAATATTCTGGTTGTTTATGATGGAAGCTAGGCAAACAGAACTGTTGTTGACTAGATTTCTTTTTCTCTTTCCATTTTTTTGGCCACATTTATAGGCTGGTATGCCCACTAACTATAGAAAAACAAGTTAAAGTATTTCAACAAGTCATCTTTTATTTATTTATTATGTATACAATATTCTTTCTGCATGTATGCCTGAAGGCCAGAAGAGGGCACCAGACCTCATTACAGATGGTTTTGAGCCACCATGTGGTTGCTGGGAATTGAACTCAGGACCTTTGGAAGAGCAGGCAATGCTCTTAACTGCTGAGCGATCTCTCCAGCCCTCATCAAGTTATCTTTTAGAATCCATTATGGTGTGAATTTTAGGGATTTTGAGTCAGTTTCAGTATAGAAATAAAAACAAAGTTCTCCTTTAAAACAACCGCTAAAATATAGAACAGAGACTTCTCCTTCAGATTGTCAAAGGTAGTCTCAATCATTTCAGAGTCTAAAAAATGCCAGACCTACTAGGTCTTGTTTTGGGGGAGGATTGAGGCCCCAGTACTCCAGAGTGATTGTGTTGTCCAATTCCACATAAGCCATGCCTCACTAATGATTCAGACTCCCATTTTCCTTTGGGAAGAATGTCTATTGACCAAGAGGAGCCATTCAGGATTGACATTCACTTCTGCCTCCTAGACTCTGCAAGAGGTATATCCCTTAGCATCCAGAACAACTGGGTGAAAGGGACGTTCATGAGCTGGGAGCTAATCTCTGCAAATTTCCACATTGTACCTCTAGTTTTTGTCTTCTGAGACAGTAAGTTAGTTTACAATGTACTGAATCTAGAATTATATCACCTAAAGTCACCTGATAATTCTGTTTAGCAAAAACATCATGGAGGAAGTTTGTATTCATAGTTTCTGACTTTATATACAACAGTTTCAGAGCATTTTTAGTTTTGTATTTATGACAGTAATGACAATTCTGACTTCACATATTTGGGCTCAGTAGATATTTGAAGACAGAGGTATGATCTGGAAGGTTTTTGTTGCTATTGTTTGTTTGTTTTCATTTAAATTCTGTAACTATCCACCTCTTACTCTTTTGATAGCCTCTAAGTGGCCGCTTGCTTGTCTTAGAGAGGCAATGGACATAGTTTAGATTCTGAGTTTGCTGCTCCATTTCCATTGTCTCCATTTGGGTGATTTTCTCTTTGCATGACCATGGCTTTTTTTTGAGTTCAGTGTCAGGCTCTAATTGTCTCCTGTCAGACAGCAGCTTCTTCCAGGGGTCAAATAGTAATGTGTGTGGTTAGCAGAGAAGCTGCACCAGGTCTTTCTGTCAACAAAAGATTAGTGATTAAATATCTCTTAACAAAATAAAACAACATCAACAAAATGGATTCACAGAAGAAATCTTTCTCCAGATTTGTAAAAAAGAAAAACTAAGGTTTCTCTAATTATCTCATGAAATAGACAAAGAAGGAATGCATCTCAGCTTCCTTTGCAAAGCCAGCATTGTTGTGGAATATTGAACTGTGTAAGGATGTGTCACATTTGCTTATACTGCATTGTTTAACTGTGTAAAGATGAGTTGCAGTTGTTTCACCTTGCTTGCCTAAGGCACCTGACTAGTCTAATAAAGAGCCGAACAGTCAGTAGCTGGGTGGAAGAGGGATAGGTGGGGCTGGTGTGCAGGGAGAATAAGTAGGAGGAGAAATCTAGGCTAAAGAAAAGGAGGCGAGAATAAGGGAGAAAGAGAGGGAAAGACCTGAGGCCAGAAACAACGTAGCTGCCAGTGAGACATGAAGACAGTAGTAAAGTAAGATGTAAGGAAAGAATGAAAACATAAAAAGCTCTGAGGCAAAGTATAGCTAAAGAGAAACAGATTAAAATAAGAGCTAAGCTAAGGCCAAGCATTCAAAACTAGTAATAAGTCTCCATGTCATGATCTGGGAGCTGGTTGGTGGCCCAAGAGAAAGCCTATTACACAGTTTATACAAAAACTAAGTGAAGATAAAACATAAAATTAAAACACAACCTAATGTCCCAGATGAAAAGGGCAACAAGTATTTCACCAAAACACTTGCCAGCATACTATGAAATACATCAATATGGTCACTCACCATTCTAATCCATTCTATAGCTACAGGAATGATTCAATATACACAAATCAATAAATGTAATACATCATATAAATGCCCTCTACGACAGAAACCATAAGATCATATCAGTAGATTCAGGAAAAAAAACCTTCTAGCATCCCTTTGCCATAAAAGTCCTAGAAAGAATAAGACTAGAGGGGAAATAACTCAGCATAATAAAGTCCATATATACAATAAAGCTCTGGACAACATAATGCTAGATAGAAGAAACTTTAAAGCATTCTTAGAATCAGAAAGATGTTCAGCCTATCCAATTCTCCACTACTATTCAACAGAATGTTGGAAATCTTAGTTAAAATAAAAGGAGAAGGACAACAAAGAGATACAAATAGGAAGTCAAATTATTGCTGCTTTTAAATGATTTGCTTCTATACAGAAGGGATCCAAAGGGTCCAAAATAAAATTATAAGTAGATAAACATTTCAGCAAAGTTACAGGATACAAAATTAACATAAAAAATCAATGGTATTTCTATGTACCAAGGACAAACACACTAAGAAAGAAATCGCGAAGGATGAATTCTATTCAAAATAGCCTTAAAATACCTCGGAATAAACATAACCAAGGCAGCAAAAGACCTCTGCAGCAAAAATGTTAAAAATATGAAGAAAAAATTAAAGAAGATACTAGTAGATGGAAAGATCTCTATACCTGTGGATTAGAAGAATTAGCATCATGAAAACATCCACTTTTACCAAAAAAATAAATCTACATATTTAATGTATCTCAATAAAAATCCACATATTTTATCTGTACAGAAATTGACATTCTTTTGAACTCCCAAAAGGTCTTAAATAGCCAAAAACAATCTTGAGCATAAAGAGCAATTCTGGGACATAACTATACCTAATTTCAAATGTTACTACAGAACCAAAGTAATACAAGAAAGAGTGGGGCCAGTACAAAAACAGCCAACTGGGTCAATAGACTAGAATAGAAAATTCAGCTGTAAGTCCACAGAACTACAGTCGCCTGATTTTTGATTGACATGGTAAAATATGCACTGACAAAAAGCCTCTTCAACAAATGGTACTGGGAAACTGACTATCCAATTGAGAAGAATGAAACTATATCCATATCTCTCTGCACAAAAGTCAATTTCAGATGTATCAAGCATCTCAATGTAAGAACTGGGATTTTTAAACTGCTAGAAGAAAAAGTAAGGATCATGCTCTAAGAAATACAATAGGTAAGGACCTTCTAATAGGATTCTAGTTGCTTACAAAACAAGATAATTGTGCCTTACAAAATTAAAAAAGATTTTGTACAGCAAAGAAAATGCTCAAACGGGTGAAGGGGCCACCTACAGTTTATAGGAGGAAATGTTTGCCAGTTCTAACTCTGAAAGGAAATTTGTATATCTAGACTATACAAACAAATCAAAACAATGAAACATTAAGAAAATGAATGCCTCAATTAAAAAATGGGTTATGGCATTGAACAGAGATTCTTCAAAATACAAGTGGCTAATAAATATTATTTAAAAAGTTCAACATCCTTCTCTATCTGGGAAATGCAAGTTAAAATTACCTGAAAATTCCATCTCTCCCCAGGAAGAATTCCCTTTATCAGGAAAACAAATGATAACCAATGAGGGAATAATGAGGGGAAAGATAACTCTTACAAACATTTGGTGAGAGTGTAAATTTGTGCTGTCACTATGGAAACCAGGGGGGGTATCAAAAAGCTAAAAATAGATCTGCTATATGACTACACCATTACACCAACTATACCATGTCTAGGCATATACCCCAAATACTCTATTCTCCACATTAGAGATTCCTTCCTGCATATCCACATTCATATGTCCTAATCACATTAGAGATTCCTGCATATACATGTTTGTAGGAGAAAGGAGGCCGCTTAGTTGGTTCCCAGCCATCTGGCTATCTTAGACCCCCCAAAATAATCACACAGAAACTGTGTTGATTACAACACTGCTTGGCCTATTGGCTCTAGCTTCTTATTGGCTAACTCTTACATCTTAATTTAACCCATTTCTATTAATTTGTATATGGCCATGAGGCTGTAGTAGCTTACAGGCTAAAGTTCCCGGTGTCTATCTCCGGTGGTTCCATGGCTTCTCTCTAACTCCACCTTCCTCTTCCCATGCTATAGGTCAAGCTAGTTATTTATTCATTAATCAATAAAAGCAACAAATAGACAGAAAGACGTCCCACACCACTTCATATTTTCTGTTTAAACAAAAAAGAAGGCTTTAACTTTAACATAGTAAAATTACATACAACAAAACAGTTATCAAGTAAGAATTACAGTTGCAATATTTATATCTACTTTATCTTTTATCATAACTAAGGAAAATATAACTATAACTATAAATTCTCCAACTCCATCAAAGACTCCAGAAGGATATAATATTACCTAAGTGAACAGGAAGTGCATTGTAAGCAAATTCCAAAACCCTAGAATTGATGGAGACATCTCGCTTCCTGGACAGTCACCCAAGATTCTTCTGTACTACTGAGGCATTCATCTTCACTCTACAAGCCCATAGTGTCCAGCACATTTTTCCACAAAGCGGGAAATTTCAAAGATAGTTCCATGTATATTGGCAGTTTGTCTGTCACTTTCTCCTGTGTCCTGCAGAATGTCTAGCATACTTTTTCATGAAGCAGGAACCCTGAAGGATCATCTCACTTTTAGGCAAGTTCAGCAGTCATTTCTCTGTGGGTCCTGCATGTCCAGTTAAGCAGTCCAGGTAAGAGTAGTTTGTAGCCCAAATGGCTAGCAGATTCCATAAGGAGCCTCTTCAATGCCCATCTTCCTCTTGAAGTAACTGGTGCTGACAGGAGCAGATATGTCTCATTGTCATGAGAAGCCCCAAGTTATTAAAACACTTTAAAGGCCATATTCTGAAGTCTCTGAAAGATTTGAAGAATACCCACTTGACTGAAATATATCTCTGTACATCTAGAAAATCTAACTAACATAACTTGACTATTGTAGATGATTGTTTATTAACCTATATTTCTTTTTTTCTTTTCTTTTCTTTTTTTGGTTTTTCAAGACAGGGTTTCTCTGTGGCTTTGGAGCCTGTCCTGGAACTAGCTCTGTACACCAGGCTGGTCTCGAACTCACAGAGATCCGCCTGCCTCTGCCTCCCGAGTGCTGGGATTAAAGGCGTGCACCACCATTGCCTGGCCTAACCTATATTTCTTAATTATACATTATGTTTTAGATGAACTATACAAACACACCTTAATCAAGATCAGAAATACATATACATATAACAAAATTGATTTTAAATTTGTGTCAAGAAACCAAGAACCATACCAATGCCAATTATTTATTTCTGTATAATATCCCCCTTTAAGAACATTTATAGACAATATTTGGGTATATGGGTATGGTTTTCTCCGTATTACTTTCTGCTGTTTGTTGGGCATAGTGATTTTTGGAAGTGTTCATGGCGACCTTTGGGGGGTCTTCTTCCATCAAACCACTCCTGTCTGGAAGCAATCCACAGGTTCTCATCTTCTGTAGAAACAAGAAAAAAAAACGCTTTCCCAAAGTAACATATCCTTATACCCAAATTTGGAAGTCATAATACCATTAAACTATACATGCTGGTTTAGCTTAGTAGCCCATACAATGAAATGTCTCTCTGTACTTAGCTTCTTCACAGTCAAAAATTCAAAGAAAACACAATAATATGCATAATCCAGATTCTCTGTGAATTTTCCTTTTTTACATGGCTTATTTGTTTTACCTCCTTTAAATCTATGACTATTTGTCCTCTGTCACTTTAAAGACTTTACCCTTTTATTTTAAAGCATTAACTTTATTTCTATGACTCTCTATATTCTTTTTCTTCTCTCTTCCAAGCCTACATACATTTATTCAACACGATGACTCTCCTGGATTTGTCTTTATTGCATATCTGTATTTTTTTACTGTCCAAGAGTGCTTTTTAAAATGCTAGGTGCTTCTTAAAACTTAAGCCGTGCAATTACTATGGTATATATGGCACTGCTGGCTTGCCACCCAGTCCAGCATGGTGGAGCTGCTCTGCCTCTGAGAGTCATGCACACAGCCCCATTGTCAGGCACAGAGCCAGTCCATTTGCCATTAAGCAAGCAGTCCACTCACATACCCAACTCAAATGTTCTGCAGCCAGACCTCCTGCCTGAAAGAGTCAGAGTTCATGCTAGCAGCATGGCCCAGAGAGCCTGCATTTCAAAATGGTGTAGCCTTTCTTCTTTTGCTACCACTGAATCAGGAAAACCTCTCTTAAAGGAGCTGGTGCACATCACCAGCAAACAGGAAAAAGCTGTTTTAAACTCTGTATTTTTGTGTCCAGAATTTCTTTTCAAATTCTCCCAGGTTTTAAGTGGATTCTAGTTGGCCACGTGGGCACCAATCTGTGGCTGACCTCCCACACCACATAGTCATATGCCCTAATCTCCACATTAGAGATTCCTGCATATCCATGTTCATTATGTCTTTGTCCTCCATATTAGAGATCCCTGTATATCCATGTTTATTGTGTCCCTGTTCTCCACATTAGAGATCCCTGCATATCCATGTTCATTGTATCCCTGTTTTCCACATTAGTGATTCCTACATATCCATCATCATTGCATCCCTACTTGCAATTGCTAGGAAATAGAATCAACCGTAGTTAACACTAATGAAAATGTGGTACACATACACAGTGAAATTCTATTCAGCTTTAAACAAAAATGAAATGGTGAATTTCAGATAAATGGGTAAAACTGGAAAATGTACTAAGTAAGGTAATCCAGGTCCAGAAGGCAAACACTGTATGTTCTCACTGATAATTCAATCTCAGACTCATTTTTTTTTTTTTTTTAGAAAACTGTGTTTAAGTTGGAGGGCCATGTAGCAAGAAAGAAGCCTTGAGATGTGGAACCATTGGAAAGGTCTGAAGAGGAGTGGGTAGTAACACATGGAATGTGAATGCAAATGAAAAGAGAACTAGGGAGAAAAAAGTTTAAAGAAGAACCAGGGTAGGAGGATGTGGGGAAAGTAGGGTTTCAGGGAGAGGATCAACCAAAAAACACATATATAAAAAAGCAGTGTGCAGCTGTTGGAGTAGGATCCCACAGTTGGTGGAGGGGTGAATATGAGTGACTGCTGAGTGTTTGACTTCAAAGCAGATCATTCATGCCATTGTCCCTGAGGTCTAGGAAATGTCACAGAAGATGGGGGAGGGATTGTGAGAACTGAAAAATGGAAGGAATGTGGTGGGGCCTTGTCTTCTGCATATGACATGAGTATGCTAGTTGCAGGGGGCCAAGAAATAAAAAAAGGAAAAAGATGATGCTTAGGGGGCTGTGGCTGGGAAATGCAGGAAAGGCATGAGGGTAGATAGAAGGGGCAGTTGAGAAGAAGAATTGGCGGAAGTGCAGAGGTGAGAGGCAGTATTATGAAGGGAATATAGTCACAGTGCATTGAACACAAGTATGATATTGTCAATATTTTAAAGTGATAATAACTATGAGCCAAGAAAGGAAGCAGGGGAAGGAAAAAAGAAAGGAAAAAAGATTGATATAGACTGATGTAGTGTGTTATAAATTCTTTTATAAGGTAATTAGAATGTATTAGGAAATTATATTACTCCACTAGTTGCCAATAAAAATTCATTAACCTCTAATTTGTATTTTTAGAAAAGCAACTGTTGTTTGGGGGATTCCTTGTCTAGCTCGTGTGCACGCAGCACACAGAGCATGAAGTATAAAAAGGCATGCATGTGTGCATAACAGAGAGCAGGCTCTGGAATTACAACCCAGCCATACTAGGAGGAAAGACAGACAGGGCTTTACTGCAGCAGAGACTTTCAGAGGCCTAGAGAGGGAAATATGAGGTAATGAGGAGGGAAGGAAGGCAGTCAAAAAGAGGCATGAACAATGATGTACAGCTAAGTTATTTTTCTAGTTTCAACTCTGCTATGATGTTATTTTTTTTTTTTTTGTTCTGGACATGTGAATTCAACTTGCTGGATACTGAAGTAACAATAACTATATTCGCATTCCCGAAGAATCCATCTTTGAGGCAGTGATTTGGAAGGCCGGGCTTTCTTTTTAATTCCATTGGACTGGTCACTGAATACATTTATCTCACTGACCTACTTAGAAAAGGTGACATTTAAAAAGTCTGTTACAAAGCTAAATTAGCCACGGCATCATGATACTGATGTAAAAACAGATTAATAGAGCTTGGATGAAAATAGTCTGCTATGGTTTGAATGTGAAACATCTGTCACAGGCTCAATGTTTAAGTGCTTAATCCCCAGGCAGTGGTGCTGCTTTTTAAGGGTCGTAGGATCTTTGGGCCGGTGGCATAGCTAGAAGTGACAGCTGGGAGCAAGATGTGAACAAGAAGAGACACACTGTGCTCTTTTTCCACAAGCCAAGCAACTGTTTTTGTGATTTCCTGTCATGAAACTGAGAACCAAAATATACCGTATTTTCTTTTAAGTGTTTCATCAGAGCAATGGAAAAATAACCAACACAAAAAAAGCAATATCTAAAAGTGAAGTCGCTGCTGTGATGAACCTGATCATAGAGTTCCCCGGCCTTTGGGACTGCTTTGTAGAAAGAATGTGGAAGTGTTTGGAGGTGTAGGCTAGAGAAGTCCTAGAACACTGCAAGCAGAGCTTAATGGACCATTCTGCAGGAGTTCAAAAGACCGGAATCATGATAGCACTGGGTAGTAGAGACCATATTCATGGAGTTTTGGAGGGGAACAAGGACTCTACTGGGTCACAGACTGGAGATCTTCTATGTTACAATCTGGCAAAGATTATGTCTATATTTAGCCTGCATCCTGAAAATCTGAGGGTCCTAACTTACTTGGCATAGGTAGTTACAAGACATTATAGCATTTTGGATATGAGATAATTTTTGTTCACTGCTTTTAGCTACAGTTGTATAAAGCAATAAGTAGAGCTTGGAGATGATGTAAAAATGTGCAATTTAGTGAGAAAAGATGCACAAACAGGTATAAAGCTGTAGACAAAGACTTTATAACTGGTAAAAAAAAAATAGCACCATTGAAGAGAAATTATATACGCTGTAGTCTGTTGTGGAACAATAGGAAAGATGCGTTGAGAGCATCTCAATGAAAACTATAAGGCTTAAAATGCAAATTCACCAGAAGGGAAAGTTCCTGTTGATGCTGAAAGGTTACTCTTCTCAAACACAGTCATCTAAGGAAGTGTTCTCAGATGTTCAACTATGCATATATCCAGAGGCTGTTGGAGCTGTGGTCTGAGGATAGGGGATGAAGATAGTTCTTGAGTTTCAGCAGGACATGATGTCCTCTATATGGCACTAGTTCTTCTATCATGAAGAATCCAAGAGGGATTGGGTGACCTAAACTTGTGCCATGATTCCCGGAAAAAGGTGACAAAGCCAGGACGTGTGAAACAGAGGTGAAGACCTGCATGGAGGTCGTGAAGAGTCAGTATGTGAAGTCATGAAAGTGAAACTGAAATTACAAGAATGATCCAAGGATGCTGAAACATGGGACATATGTAGACAAAGCTGCAGGTCCTAACTGTAACCAGCTTAAGAAGAAGTTCATGAGTGCCTCAAATATTATGGATGTGGCATCATGGGGCAGGAGGACTCATGAGTTAAGCCTGTTGAAAACCAAATAATGCAATGAAACTGTAGGGCTTAATCTTTGTCCCACTGGGTTTGCCCACATGAAATTAAACCCTCATCCACACTGTACACATTCACACAAAATGTGTACACTACCAGGTACATATACAAAGAAAATTAAATCAGGATATTCAAGACATGATTCCATTATCATGTGGGTTGCAGCAGTATTTACAACAGTCAGGGCATGGGTACAATCTAAGTGTTGGGTATACATGCATGGATGCAATCTAAGTGTTGGATATACATGCATGGATGCAAGCTAAGTGTTGGGTATACACGCATGGATGCAAGCTAAATGTTGGGTATACATGGATGCAATCTAAGTGTTGGATATACATGCATGGATGCAAGCTAAGTGTTGGATATGCATGCAATGGAATGTGTACTGGTTCAGGGTAATTAGTGTTCGACTCACAGTGCTGTGTGATCTTAAAGCAACAGGCAAACTTCAAGCCACACCATTTATCTATTTATTTTGAGACAAGTTCTTACTAAGTAGCCATAAGTATCCTGGAACTCCTTAGTATACCAGAATACCCTGGAACTCATAGAGATTTCCCAGCTTCTGCCTCCTAAGTTAATGATGTGTGGCCCTGAATTCTCTTTTTAATTTAGAAGTTTGGGAATTAAATTGTTATTATAGTCTCTCCTAACATAGCAGAGATTGATGGAAAGTTGACAGGATTGCAAGATAGTGAGCATAATACCAGAAGAATAGCTCCTAGTTGACTCTAATAGGTTAACAAATTCAAACTTGGGTTTGTTCACATTCCTAACAGAGAGCTAGAATATTAGGTTCATCTTGGATAGATATATCCAGGTCTAATTTTTTTGACAATCGATAAATTAAAGGATGCTCTGAAATACTTAAATTATCTTAAATGCAGTGAAATTTGTTTTGTGGACCAGTATATAATTTATTTTTGATAATTCCACATATAGTCAAAATAATATGCTTTTATAATTGGATGAAAATAAATGTTAATTGGGTAAAGTTGGATGCTGATGTTGTTCAAACATTCTGGTTTTTACTAATTTTCTGAATAATTGTTGAATTAATTAGGAGAGAAATGCCATATTTTTCAGCTATAATGTTGGATGTGTATATATTTCCATTTAGTTTTTTTGTTATTTTTTGTATGACTATTCTTGCTAATTTTGCTTCAAATTGATGCAGACTAGAATCATCTGAGAAGAAAGAACCCTGATTGAGAAAAATGCCTCCATAAGATTGGGCTTTAAGCAGGCCTGTAGAGTACTTTCTTAATTAGTGATTGATATGGGAGGGCCTGTCTCATAGTGGGTGGGAGTCATCCCAGGTTGGTGGTCCTGGATTTTATAAGAAAACAGGATGAGAACGTCTGGGTGGAAGCAAACCAGTAAGCAACAGCAACAGCACCCCTCCATTGCCTTTGTATCAACTTTTGCCTCCTGGCTCCTGCCCTGCTTGAGTTCCTTTTGATGATGCTTTTGATGATGAACTGTTATAGGGAACCATGAATGAAATGAACCTTGTCCTCTCCAAGTTGCTTTCAATCATGGCGTCTCACCACAATAGTCACCCTGACTAAGAATGACTTTTTAATGGATATTCACTTTTTATCTATGATAATATTCAGTGTTCTAGAGAATTATTCATCTGGTATTAATATGCTGTATTAGTTTATTTCAAGAATCTTATTCTTGAAATTTTAGTCTTAAAATTTTCAGATTCTGTAGGAAAAATTATACTTTACCATATAAACAGAGAAATAAGGTTTCTTAAAATATCACTAAATTAAACCCATCATATATACAAAGAAAGATAGACTAGGTACTGGGACCTCAATTGATCCATGAGAGTCTGGGTTTGATCTCCAGAATCCATGTAAAAAGTCAAGTGTGGTGGTGCATGCTCATCATCCCAGGGGGGATCATGGCAGGATGGGAAGTATACCTGGATCTCTATGACCAGCCATTCTAGCCTGCTTGGTAAAGTGCCAGGCCAAAACTGGAAGGCACCTGAGGAGTAGCAACTGTGATTGTCCCTGACTTACAAACACACATGCACATATATGTGCAAAGTACACAGTGCGTACATACATACATACACAGAGTCACACAAAACAGATTAGTTCACCATTTTGTACTAAACACTGTAATTCATAGTATTATATAACATATATAAAGGAAATGCTGAATGACCTTTATAATAGGTTCAGAAAAATACTTCACAAAATTAAGCATTAATCTTAGTTACTCTTCTGTTGATGTGAAGAGACACCATAACTCAGCAAATATTCTGAACATTTAATTGGGGCCTTCCTTTTAGTTTTAGAGGATTAGCCCATGATAATCATGGTAGGAAGCAGACAGGCAAGGCACTGGATCAATAGCTGAGAATTTTACATCCTGATCCATGGCCAGCAAGTAGAAAGGAAAGGAGGGGGAGAGACAGAGGGGGAAGAAGAAGATAGAAAAGAAGAGGGAGAGAGAGGGGGAGAGGGAGAGGGAGAGGAAGAGGGAGAGGGAGAGAGAGAGAGAGAGAGAGAGAGAGAGAGAGAGAGAGAAAGACTGGAACTGGCATATGCTTTTGATTCTTCAAAGTCAACACTCAGTAACATACCTCCACCACCAAGCACTGAAGAAAATTTTAAGAAATCTATATCACCACATTGAATAAATGAAATCAAGATAATAAAAAACCAAAAATATATTACCATATATTGGAAAAGAAAATATAAATCACTATTCACAGTAGTAGTATTGACAAATGTGAAGTGATAAGAATACTAATAACAAGAACATATAGAAAATCCCTTTATATCAGAAATATTGAAACCCTGGTGACGGTTTTAAAGAATATCCCTTGTGTGGAGAAATATCCTGATGTGAGATTCCCCTCTGTATGCGGTGAATATGTTTTATTACCATTGATTAATGAAGAAGCTTCTTTGGGCCTATTGCAGCACAGAATAGGGCAATGCAGAAAAATCTTAACAGAGATGTAGAGAGAGAATAGGCAGAGTCAAGAGACACCATGTAGCCACCAAAAAAGATAAATGTCTGGGACCCTTATTGGTAAACCACAAGCTTTGTGGTAAAATACAAAATAATAGATATGTGTTAATTTAAGGTGTAAGAACTATCTAGGAATATGCTAGAGTCATTGGCCAATCAGTGCTGCAATTAACATAGTTTCTGTGTGATTATTCAGGTCTGAGTGGTCAGGAAACAAACAAGCATTCTCTGCCTACAATATCTCATGTTTACAGAATGGAAATCAAATTTGAAAGATGTATCTTTTTTTTTCAAAATTGACTTGTTTACATTTTGATAAGTATTTTATTTATTTCAACTCTAATAAAATCCTTGTAATATTAAATATATAAATTGACAAGCTGATAATGTACATGAAAATGTGGAAACTTCGTTGTAGACAAAACAATACTGACAAAAAGGGCAACAGAACATTCCTAGAACTGCTACTTACACTTAATAGAAAGTCATTGAGTCAACGGGGTGTTATTGTGAAGACAGACAAATTAAAGAGCTGAATAAGAAACTCAGACTTTAGCACCTGACAGCAGTGTTGTACACCATTAGTCCCAGCCCCAGCAATGAGGAGGCTGAGGCAAGCAAATATCTGTGGGTTTGAGGCCAGCCTGGTTTATAGAACTAGTTACAGGGCAGCCAGATCCACATAGAAAAATGCTGCCTCAACCTTCACCTACCCCTCGAAAATCTGAATTTGATATATGGACATGGAGTAAGACTATGAACTCTCAGTCCCCACCCCAGTTATGTACTTCCTCCAGGTAGACTGTATCACCAAAAGGCGACATAATGCCTCTCAAACAGCACTGCCAACAGTGAACCAAGTTTCAAATACCTGATACTGCGAGGATATTTTTCACTCAAAATATTCCAAAAATAGAAATATTGGAAATAAAAGCGTCAATGGATCAAATAAAAAATGTATCACCAAGAGACTTGCTCAACCAGAAAAAAAAATAATTTCAGGTATGGAGAAAAAAATCTGTTGATAAAGGACATTCAATTATCAATAAGGAAAAAATCCACACTGAATTTTTTTTTGAATTTTTTGACTACAGAAAAATATTTGATTCTAAGAATTTGTTGCTTAGGAAAAGAGGTTCTGCCTTTGTTTTCACATGCGGCGAACTCCCTGACCAGCAGGAAAGAACAGCCACCAGACGAGGATCACGCTTTATTGGAGCCTCTTGGTTGAAGGGAGAGCAGAAAGCAAGGGGCCCCAAGCTCTGATTTGCAGCTGCTTATATAGGGAGTCTGCCTAGCAACCTTTGATACTTTGATACTTTAACTGCTTTTCTGGAGACCCACCGGCCGGAAAGAAAGCAGGGGAACATCCCTGTCAATTACAGATCACAAGGAAGTTCCCCTGCCGGTCAGGGGAAGTGTGGGCAGCTAGATCACAACAACTCATCCTGTTTTCTAGTGGAAGAACTGCAACCTTTATTATGGTATCAAGCGAGGCCGGGGCCAAATGCCATCATGTAATGGCAGCCACTCAAATCGGCTCCCAGCATTCACAGAGGATGAGAACCGGTGGAATCCTTCCAGACGAATGTGGTTTGATGGACCAAGACAGCTAAAAGGTCTCTGTGAATCCCCAAATACTTTGCCCAACAAAAAGCAGGAAGCCGTTTGGATTGAACTATACCCAAATTCCATAAATGATTATTTATAAATGTTTGTTTAAAGAGGGATCTGCTATAGAGATTAGCATGGGTATGGGATCTTGGTCTATTGATACAAATTTAAGGTCAATTGTGTTATATGTATATTTCTCCTCTTGATTAAGTTATGTTTGTGCAGCTCGTTTTAAAATGTATTATATAATTAAAAAATATAGGCTAATGATAGCCATTTATAACATTCAAGCTTTTATTCATGTTTGTTAGTCTTTCTAGATCTCCAGAGATGTATTTAAGATCCATAAATATTCTTCAGATCTTAAAATGACTACAGAATATGGAATTTAAAATGTTTTTTTTTTTAAAAAACTTTTCATGACATGAGACACATCTGCTCCTGGCACCACCAATCTACTTCAATAGGATGATGAGCATCGAAGAGGCTTCTCCTTGAGTTTGTTAGTCATTTGGGCTAGAAACTGCTCTTGCCTGGACTGCTCGATGGTATGCTGTATGAACTGGATAAGTAGTACCCACAGAAAAATGACTGCTGAAGCTGCCTAAAGAAGGTGAGACCGTCCTTCAGGGATCTTGCTTTATGAAAAGAGACTGCAAGACATTCTGCAGGATACAGAAAAAAGTAACTGTCAAATTGCCAATATATGTTGTGGGAGGTACTTCTGTCTATGTGTTGCTTTTATTGGTTAATGAATAAAGAAATTGGTGTGGCATAAAGCAAAGTAGAACTTAGTTAGGTGGGAAAAGCTAGGCTGATGTTGGGATAAAGAATGCAGAGTCAGAGAGAAGCCATGTAGCCCTGCTGGAGACAGACACTGGACAGAACTTTACCCAGTAAGTCATAACGAGGTGGTGATACACACATTAATGGAGATGGGTTAAATTGATATGTAAGAACTAGCCAATAAGAAGCTAGAGCTAATAGGCCAAGCAGCGATTTAATTAATAAAGTTTCTATGTGGTTATTTTGGGTCTGAGCTGCTGAGCAACTGGAACAACCAAGCATCCTTCCTACAACAGATATAAGCAGGACTATCTTTGAAATTTCCTGCTTCATGGAAAAGTCTGCTGGACACTATGGGCCTGCAGACTGAAAATGGATGCTCCATCAATACAGAAGAACTTTGGGTGGCTCTCTGGGAAGAGATGTCTCTGTTAATTCTAGAGTTTTGGAAGATGACTGCAATGCACTTCCTGTTTACTTAGGTAATATTATATCCTTCTGGGGTCTTTGATGGAGTTGAAGAATAGATAGTTATAATTATAGATTTCCTTAGTTATGATAAAAGATAAAGTAGATATAAACATTGTATCTATAATTCTTGCTTGATACCTGTCTTGTTATATGTAATTTTACTATTATTAAAACAGAAAAGGGGTAATGATGTGGGAAGTTCTTCTGTATATGTGTTCCTTTTGTTGGTTAATGAATAAAGAGGCTATTTTGGCCTGTGATAGGGCAGAATAGAGCTAGGTGGGGAAAACTCAACAGAATACTGGGAAAAAGAAGGCAGAATCAATGAGAAGCCATAGAGCTGCTGCCTGGGACAGACACGCCGGAACTTTGCCAGCAGGTCATAGCCATGTGGCAATACACAGAATAGAAAAGGTTTAACCAAAAATATAAGAGCTAGCTAGCAATATGCTTAAGTGATTGGCCAAATAGTATTGCAAATAATATAGCTTCTGTCTAACTATTTTGGGAGTCTGGGTGACTGGGAAACAAACGAGTGGCCTCTCACAACAAAAAAAATAAAAGAAAACACAATAATATACATAATCCAGACACTTTGTGTGTATTCCATCTTTATGTGGCTTATTTTTCCTTACTCCTTTTAATCTTTGATTGCCTGTGCTCTGTGTATTTAAAGACTTTGATTTTTTTAAAGAATTTGCTTCTCTTTATAACTCTATACTCTTTTTCTTCTCTCTTCCAAGCCTACATACATTTACCCAACACTGCCACTCATTGAGAGGTCTTTTTGTGTATCTGTAATTATTTAATTATTTTCTGACCAGAAGTGCTTTTTATTTTTAATGCTAAGCAAGTGTGTCTAGGGCCAACATGGCAGAGGCATGTTTGCTACCTCTGAGAGTCATGCACATTTCCCCATTTTTTGGCACACAGCTAGCCTATGTTGACTTTAAAGAAGATATAGCACTCTGCTCACAGACCCCACTTAAATGCTCTGTAGCTGGACCTCTCAAAACAGTCAGAGTCATTTGTTCTGGTGATCCCTGAAGCTTTTTTAAAGGAACCATGCCGATTTTGCTGCTATGGCCGAGTCTTCTTTTACAAGAATTCTTGCTTCTAGCAAAAGAGCCCACCTGAGAAAATGCTGCTACCAAAAGGCCATGCTAGACTCTGTTCTTTTGTGTCTATAATTCCTTTTTAATCTTTGTCAGGTTTTATGTGGATATAGTCAACCATGTTGGCATGCCAAATTGTTGTTGGAATGTTGCTCATTTGTTCCTGACCATCCTAATTGTAAACAATCACCCAGAAACTGTATGAACTAAATCACTGATTAGCCTATTATCTCTAGCTTCTTATTAGCTAGCTCTTACATCCTAAACTAACCCATTTCTATTATTTTTTGCATAACCACAAGGTCAAGGCCTACTGGCAAAATTCCAGCTAGCACCTCACATCTTTCTCCTCTGGCAGCTCCATGGCTTCCTGTGACTCTGCCTTCTTTCTTCCAGAATTCAGTTTAGTTTTCTCTGCCTCGCTCTACTCTGCCCTATCACAGGCCAAGGAAGATTCTTTATTCATTAACTAATAAAAGTAATACATATACAGAAGGACTTCTCACACCAGGGGTCACTAGCTGTGGCACCAGGATTTATCCCTACTGCTTGTACTGGCTTTTCTGGAACCCATTCTCTTTAGATGTATACCTTGTTCAGCCTACGTATAGTAGGCAGGGCCTTGGACCTTCCCCAAAGCAATGAGCCTTACCCTTTCAGAGGAGTGGATAGGAGGTAGGGTGGGATGGTAGGTAGATGGAATGGGAGGTGAGGAGGGAGCAAGTGGGAACTGGAATTGGTATGTAAAATGAAAAAAGATAGTTTGTTTTCTTTTAAAAAATAAATAAAATAAAAATTTCAAAAAAAAATCACTGACCTGAAAAAGAAAGAAAGCAACAAATTTGTAAACATTAGTAAATGACATCAACTAACTGACAGCTGGATACAAAATGGTTGATTCAACCACAAACTAGATCCATTTATATGCTTTGTCTCCAAGAAATATCTCACAGACTGAAAGTCAAATGGTGGGCAAAAATTTTACCCAAGTATAAGAAGTCTAAAACAAGCTAACACTCTGTAAAACAGAGGGAAAGAACACTACCAAACTGATTTACTAAGAGCATTGCTTTGACATCAAAGCAAGATAAATATACAAGAAGAATGGAAACATATAGAATTATTTTCCTGATGAACATAGATATAGAAATTCTTAATAAAAATTTTGGAAAATTTTATAATTTAAGGATTTAAGAAGATCATACACCATGGTCAACTTGATTTCACTCTAGGAATGTAAGGTTAGTTCAACATATACAAAATACAATACAATAAATGTAATACAGCATATAAAAAGTACAGAAATTGCATAATCATTTCAACCAATATATAGAAGGCATGTGATAAAGTACAACATTCCTTTGTAGTAGAAGCCCCCAAAAAAACAGTAATGGAAGAAATATACTCCAGCACAATGAAGGCTATTTATGACAAACACTCAGACAACATTACACCAACTGTGAAAACTGAAAGAATTTTCCCTTAAATTTGAAATGAGACAAGAGTGTTCATTCTCTCTATTCTTACTCAATGTGGCGCTGAAAGGCTTCATTGTAACAATATGACAATGTGGTGTAAATTGAAAAAGAAGTTAATTATCTTCATTTTCAGATTGTATAATCCTTTATTTAAAAGACCTTAAAGGCTCCACTAGAAAATACTCAGAGCCAATAATCAATGTCAACAAACAAATGTTCAAAGAAAACTGATTTTCAATATGTAAAAAAAAAATGGAAACAGAGCTATACCACAGATCCTGCAAATACAGACAAAAACTTCCATATAATACAGAAAACAATCCTGAGAATTAACAAATGAGATTACATTAAGTCAAAAACCTTCTGCATAGTAAAAGGAAGCAATCACCAGAGTGAAGATCTCTTTGCGGGTGGGATGGGGATGCCGAGTATACGTCAGATAGGGCACTAATACTAAGGATGTATAAAGAACTGAAAAAAGTTGAGTAGCAAAAATCATATGAACTTAGTTGGTGAACTAATGAACTCAATAGACAGTTCTCAAAAGCAGTAAATATAAACCATAAATATCTGGAAAGGTGTTCAGCATCTAGCCAGTTTTTAAATAAAGCCACCTTGAAATACTAATTCACCCTAGATTCTGTCTCAGTGATAGAATGACGGTCATCAGGAAAACAAATGACAACAGATCCCAGTAAGGATGTGCAGAAAGGGGACTCCTTTTTATTTCTGGTGATAATGTAATCTGTACTGCTACCATGGAAGTCAGTATGAAGGCTCTTTAACAAACTGAAGAAAGAACTGCCGTCTGACTCAGCTCTCCTAATCTGTGCACATGCCTGTCAATAAATCACAGAGATACTGCAATTTGCTTTTCACTACTATGCTGTCCACAATAGCTGGGAAATGGAGCTATCCTGGGTCTGTTAGTTGATGAATGGGCAAGAAAATGTGATACATATATGTTTTATGTAGCCATAAAGAGAGATGAAATTTTGATATATGTAAGAAAATGGATGAAACTGCAGTTACTATACTAGCAGAAATAAGTCAGGCTCAGAAATATAAACATTTTTCTTATATGGGGAACCTTGATTTAAAATTCTATGTGTTAATATGGTAGATCATAATATAAAAGTGTGGTCAGAGTTTAATGGGGTAGTACATGAAACTCATGGCAACAAAAATTTGGTGTGTTGAAAATTGGTAAATGGCTAAGAAGAATAAGAAATGAACAAAGGAACAAATGTAAGAAGAGTGTAGCATCACTGTAGATATTCTGGACATTAGAAAACTGTAGGGATATGTGAAAATATCATAAGAACTTTTATAACAGTGCATACCAAATAAAGGTGATGCAGCTATAGCTTTGGAAAATACAACTTATCGAAGTTGGCAAAATAAGCAGATGTCTGTGGAGGTCTATAAGACCCAACTATTCCCAGTTTCAGTAGTGAGAACTTAAATAATAAATGACAGAAGTCATTCACACGAGACCTTTCTGCAGTGAAAATTCTAGGTTCTGTGAGATATATAAAAAGTTATATTTTTAAAAGTAAATATGATCACTATAAGGATGAAATGGCTCAGTCAGTCAAGTGTTTATTGTGCAAGCATAAATACATGAGTTTGATGCTTGGCGCCCAAGTATGTATTTGATTAATCCTAGTGCTGGCATGTTAGAGACAAGAAGATCCCTGGGGCTTACTGACCAACTAACCTAGCATATTCACTGAGCCCCAGGTCCCAGTGAAAAACCCTGCCTCATAGACACCTAAGATGGATGACACCTGAAATATGGCTGCTGAGGTTAATTTCTTACTTCCACATGCATAAAAGAAGGATGTGGGTAGAGGATGGGGTGGAGGAAGATATTAAGAAGGAAGAGAAAGAAGAGGAGAAGTAGGAAAAGGAGTAGAAAGAGGAGTAAAGGGAAATAGAGAAGAGGAGGAGATGAGTGGAGGGGAGGGTAAGGAAAGAAAGGGGGAGGAGAGGAAACACCTGCAAGTGGAGACCTGTTAAGTGCAGTTATGGAAGAAGAAAGCATACAGGACCTGAGGCAGGACAAGAGTGTACATTAGCCAATAATATTTGGGTGTCAACAAATAATATCCCTGATATTGTTAAAATCAAAACACCATAGCATGTGAGTCTTTGTGTGAAACAGACTAAATTTTTACATAAAATAATAAAGGACAGGGCTGAGGAGTTGGTAATGGGTCTGCCATGCAAGCATGAAGGCCTGAATTTGTTCCTCAGAATCCAGGTAATATTCTGAGTGTGGTGGCATGGGCATGGAGCCCCAGAACTATGGAAGCAGGAGAAGATATATCTCTTAAGCTCTTTGGTCCAGACTAACTGAATTGATGAGCATCTGATTTAGTGAGACTCACTGTCTCAAAGGCAGGTGGTTAGTAATTATAGCATAGTAAGCCCTTTACTAGCATTGACCTCCTAACTCCACAAACATAAGCACACATTCACACACATGTACATGTACACACACATATACCACAGCATGTGCACATGTGCACACACACACACGAAAAAGTCTGTAGTGTTGCTGTTTTTTCCTATTCCTGGATTTTTAGTTGTGAAAGAAAAAAATTCAAAGGCAAAGAGCCATTATAAATAATTTGTCGTGAGGACTCCAGTAACATGGCAACAGTACTTGGATCCTCATGGTCATTCCTATGACACAGCTGTAAATATGTTATCTGCTTCCAGGTACATGGAAACCTGCCCATTGTCTGAGACTCACTCTTCAGTTTTCCTGTCAAATCTATGAACTGAATAATAGCATTGTGATGAATCTCTTTTTTGTTTAGTTTAGCCAAAGTTCAGGGAAAGTCATTATGCATTCATTCCCCAGTACTCTGAGGTAAAAATGCCAAAGAAACACTAGCTTATTGCACAGAAAACCTGAGGTATGGAGTACCTTCTAGAAACCCTTATTAATTGTGTTAGTTTCTTCCTCTCCATTTAGAAGGACATTACTCATCTGCTGTCTTCTTGAAGCTTTCACTGTTTTCTGTTACGTTGAATCTCTCCATTGTGTTTGTTGTCAGTCTTTTACTCTCATTTGGGGTAACTGTAAACGTTGCAGGCTCCTGGATGCATGATTGCTGATAGATGTTATAATCTTTGGGATGCAAGTTTTGAGGGTTTAGTTTTTTTTGTTTGTTTGTTTTCTTTCATCACAAAGGGCAGGTGCTCTCTCAGTTGATACTTGAGCCTGGCAACCTGTAATGGGTCATGTATATTTTTGTCTCTCAGACATGGCCAATCAAAGCTGCAAGAATTGCAAGTTTTGTATCACACAGTCCTGTGTGAGTGAACACAGGAGGGGATTTTAATAGAGGTGTGATGTTGCTCTGTACTGTAAAGGTTACCACAATGAATAGGAATCTTAAAACGCAACCACCATATTTCCATGAAATTTGATTCTATTGGTTCTTTTATGTAAAGATCTGCCTGTTATAACAACATCTCAAGGGCCCACCATTCCTTTATATAAAATATTATAAGGATTGAGAAAATGCAGTGTGTGTCACAATACTGAGAATGGCTTCTCCAGGGCTTCCTCTCATTAAAGAAGCTAGAGGTCCCAACACACTGAACTTTGTTGCTCTGAGCTCTTTCCCTGCTGGGACACAATATGTTCCCCATATGGCACACTGTTGCAAGGAGCCTCTTGTTCATCCCAGCTGCCCAGAACCAAACTACTCACACAGAAACTATATTACTTAAAAACACTGCTTGGCCCATTAGCTCTATCTTCTTATTGACTAACTCTTACATATTAATTTAACTCATTTATTGTAATCTGTGTATTGCCATGTGGCTGTGGCTTACCCGCTAAAATTCCCAGCATCTGTCTCTGGCAGGGCTACATGACTTCTCTCTGACTCAGCCCTTTCTCCCAGCATTCAGTTCAGTCCTCCTCATTTAGCTCTGCTCCGCCCCACCCTGTTCTGCTATAGGCTCAAAGCAGTTCTTTATTCATTAATAGTAATCACAGCATACAAAGGAAAATTCCACATTACCTTCCCTTTTCTGTTTAAATAAAAAGGAAGACTTTAACTTTAACATAATAAAATTACATACAACAATACATTTATCAAGGAAGAATTATAGTTACAATATTCATATCTACTCTATCTTTTATCATAACTAAGGAAATATTATATTATTACTATCTACTCTTCAACTCCATCAAAGACTCCAGAAGAATATAATATTACCTAAGTAAATAAGAAGTAAGCAACTTCCAAAACTCTAGAATTGAGAGAGACATCACACTGCCTAAGCAGTCACCCAAATTTCTTCTGTACTTTGAGACAAACAATCTTCAGCCCACAGGTCCATAGTATCCAGCAGACTTTTCCACGGAGCAGGAAATTCCAAACACAGTTCCACCTATACTGGCAGTTTGTCAGTCACATTTTTCTGTGTCCTGCAAAATGTCTATCAGATTCTTTCATGAAGCAGGAACCCTGAAGGATTGTCTCACCTGTAGGCAAGTTCAGAAGTCATTTCTTTGTGGGTCCTGTATGCCCAATTAAGCAGTCCAGGCAAGAGCAGTTTCTCGCCCAAATGGCTAACTCTTTGATGCCCATCTTCCTCTTGAAGTAACTGGTGCTGTGAAGAGCAGATGTGTCTCTGTCATGAAAAGTCTTAACTTCTTAAAACATTTTAAATGCCATATTCTGTAGTCTTGGAAAATTTTGAGGAATGCCTATCCATCTCAAATACATATCTATACATCTAGAAAATCTAACTAACATAACTCCAGGCTGGGTGATTATCTATTAACCTATATTTCTTAATTATACATTATATTTTTAAATGAACTGCACAATTACAATACCTTAATCAGGAGTAGAAATATACACATAACAAAATTAACCTTAAATTTGTATCAATAAACCAAGATCCATATCAATGCAAACTATCCATCTTTATAGCATATCCCACTTTAAATGTAAACAAACATTTATAGACAATATTTGGGAATATAGGCATGGTTCTGTCCAAACTTCTTCCTGTTGTTTATTGGGCAAAGTAATTTTTGAGGGGTGTTCAAGGCAACCTTTCGGGAGATCTTGGTCCATCAAACCACACTAGTCTGGAAGGATTCCACAGGTTCTCGTCCTTTGTGGAAACAAAAGAAGAACCTCTTTTCCAAAGCAACTTATCTTTATATCTATATTTTGAAATCAAGGTATCTTTAAAGTATATATGTTTGCTTAATTTAGCAACCCCCAGATTCAAATGTCTCTCTGCAGTCAAAAAATTCAAAGAAAACACAATAATATACATAATCCAGACTCTCTGTGAATTTTCCATCTTTATGAGGCTTATTTTTCTTTACTCCTTTAATCTGTGACTGTCTGTACTCTATCAATTTAAATACTTTGTTTTATTGATTAAAAAACATTTACTTCTTTTTATAACTCTCTATACACTTTTTCTTCTCTCTCCCAAGCCTACATACATTTATAAAACATTGTCACCTATTTAGAGGTCTTTTATGGCTAACTCCGTCCTATTGTGACTCTGTAATTCTTTACTGTCCAGGAGCACTTCTTAAAATCTTAAGCTGTAGCATTCTAGGGTATATATGGTACTTTCTGCTTGCTCTGCACAGTCCAGCATGGTGGAGATGTTTGCTGCCTCTGAGAGCCATGCACAGTGCCCCAACTCTAGGTACATAGCCGGTCCATGTTGCCACCAAGCAAATTATAGCATGTTGTTTACAAACTCCACTCAAATGTTTTGTAGCTGGATTTCCTGTCAGAAAGAGTCAGAGTTTATGATGGCAGCACTGCCCAGAGAGCTGGCATTTAAAAATAATGTGGCCTTTTTCCTGCTACTGCTGAATCAGAAAAACCTCTCTTAAAAAAGCTGCAGCAAACCACCAGCTCAAAAAAAAGTGGCTAAACTTTTTTTGTGTGTGTCTAGAGTCCCTTTCCAATCCCTTTCAGATTTTACATTGATTTTGTTCATCATGTTGGTGCACCAATTGTTGCAAGGAGTCACTTGTTTATCCTGTTGCCTAAAACTAAAACGATAACACAAAAACTATATTTTTTGAAAACACTACTTAGCCCATTAGCTCTAGCTTCTTATTGGCTATCTCTTACATATTAATTTAACCCATTTCTAGTAATCTGTGTATTGCCATGTGGCTGTGGCTTACCAGCTAAAGTTCCCAGCATCTGTTTCTGGCAGGCTACATGACTTCTCTCTGACTCCACCCTTCTTTCTCTTAGCATTCAGTCCAGTCCTCCCTGTCCAGCTCTGCTCTGCCCTGCCCTGCTCTGTTTTAGGTTCAAAACAGTTCTTTATTAATTACAGTAATCACAACATACAGGGGGAATCCCACATCAGCACACAATTGCAGTAGTGCCAACCCTGACAAGGGTCATCTACAAACACAGGCTCCTCCATATTTTTTTGAGGACATCAGCATTTCACCTCCCTTGTTTCTGCACAGAAACACCCTGAGTCATCCTCCTATACCAGACACTTCTACTATCTCTCTTCTCATGATTCTCTGTGTTCATGGGAATTTAATAGTAGACACATACAAAGCCATTTGCCCTGACACGATGTTTTATGACACTTGTAATTTAAAATACAATTCCTTTGTTAGGTTAAGCTTTTATTTAGTTCATAGTGCTTACAATAATTTTCTCTATGTATGGGCCAAATTATGTAGGCCCATATTTCTACATTCTCTGGTGGTCAGAAAATTCTGAACAACCTACAAGGTGCAATTTACACAGGAATTGATCACCTAGATTTTTGATAGCAAAACAACTGACACCATGGTCAGGATATGCTAATGTAATTCTACTTCTTCTATTGTAAATTGGGAGGTCATTTAGGGAAGGGTGCTTTTTAGTCTACGTGACAAAATGGGCATGGATGGGATATGACCAAAGTCATTCCCTTGCTACCTAGGAAACAGAATGCTAATGAACTCCCCCCCCCCAGTTTACATTTTATATAAAATAAATTTTGAAAATAAATGAGGACGATTTTTAGGATGTGATTCCAGGATATGAACGATCCCTGAAAACTCCTGATGTCATCATGTGAGTTGTGTTTCTATTCCTAAACCTCCACTCTGGTGTGAGAAATGTTTTTTGTCCAGGTTGGTCCCTGGCACTCTAGAGTTCATGTTAGGCACAATTGAGTACACTTAATAATTCCAAAACATTGCTGGGTGGTAACGGTATATGCTTTTAATTATAGCACTTGGGAGACAGAGACAGGTGGATATCTGTGAGTTTGAGGCCAGCCTGGTCTACAGAGTGAGTTCCAGGACAGGCTCCAAAGCTACAGAGAAACCCTGTCTCAAAAAGCCAGAAAACAAAAAGAAATTACAAAACATGATTTTTGTCTTTAATTAGAAGAACATACACTCACATGCACATACATACACACATGAACACAGACACACACACATGAACACACACATACACACACTTGAGCAATAAATACTCTACCCACTGAGCTGCCTCTCTGATCTAACTTTAACTTTTTAAGCTTCCATATAGTAAGATCATGTATGGTTTGTCTTTTTGTTTCTGTCATTTAATATCATGCCCATTAGATTCATCTATGACAAATATCATGATTTTCTTTTTTTCTACCTGAATGCTACCCCATCTCTCTCTTCCTTTCCCTCCCCCCACTCTCTCTGAGTGTGTGTGTGTGTATGACTTTATTCATGTTTACTCATCCCTTCAACAGTTGATGATAGTGTGAGTTGCTTCCATGTCTTAGCTATCTCAAGAAATGCTTTAATAAACACGAGATGCAGATATTGCTTTGATCTAGTGGTTTCAATATCTTTGAAAGTATAATTGGATTAAGTTAAAAGAAAAAAACCTCACTGCCTGTTGTTTGTTTCATCTCATAAATTTCTACACATTCCCACTTCAATTTTCATTTTACCTTTACTACTTTCTTATATTTTTAGGCCTTGAGGAATTAAGGACATAGCCAAGTAAACTTCTGTCTGAGCCTCCTCAGATTTCTAGTTTTCTCTTTACCTTCTGCAGAACATGACACTCCTACACAGAGAAAGTTCTATGATTGTGGCTAACAACAGGCAAGGCTAATACCCAATGGCACTTGCCTCACATACATTTACCAGAAGGTGCAGCTTGAGAAAAGGTTCATGTGCCATCACTCTATTGAATAATGGACCCAGGAGTGCGGATGAAGGACAATTGTAGCAAAATAGGAAAAGTCAAAAAATGAAATTGGGGTCCTACCTATCTGACTGCTTGCTCAATTCTATGGGGTCACCTGAGATTTGAGATTATTTTGACTTACCTTAAAATTGAAAATGTCATCTTACCAAGGTGATATTTTAAAAATCAACCACAAAACTGGATATAACCCAAGTGAATTGCTCAATAAACTATAGCTTGTCAATTCTATATAATAAACAAAATACAGTGCATTCTACACCATGAAACACTACTCATCAATACAAGGAAATGAAACATTGGCGTATATAACATTCAGCAGAATCTTTATATATAAATATTGAGTAGAAAAAAATCTCAAATTTAATTTGTATAAGCTTGAATGACAAATCTATATGAATGGGGAACAGATTCCTGGATGTAAGGGAATAAGAAATATAGATGTAGGACAGAAATTGGTGCGACTGTAAAAAAGGAGAAAGGGGGTTTATATGGTGATGGAAATGCTCTGTAATTTGTACATATGGATATCAGTGTGATGATTGTGATACTGTACTAGTGTGAAGGAGAGTCACTGCTGTTGGTTGATAAAGGGCACATAAGATCTCACTCTTGCTTGCTCTCTTTCTCCCTGTCTTTTTCCCACCTCTGCATTTCCTACAACTACTTGTGAATCTACAATTACCTCAAAATAAAAACTATAATTTTTAGAACTGAAAACGCCTTCCCTACCACTCACATAATCATTATTATTCACTATCACTTAAGTGTCATAACCAACATATAACCCATAATTTTGTTTCTAGCTCTTTCTCACTCCATCTGATGGCAGCCTCAGTAATTGACAGGCCACTGGATTCTGCTTAACTCCAAGAATATGCCCTTTGTTGCCCTTGGCCTTTTGTGATTGGACCAATTTCAGGATCTCATTCCAGGAATCTATTTCCAGGAATCACCGTGGATACTGTAAGCTTGTCTGACAATATATGGAGTCTGAGACAAAGTTGAACTGACAATACTTTATTGAAGAATATTCAGTAAAGCTAAAACAGACATGATAACAAAGTAGACAAATATAATTAATGTAAAAATGCATGGCCTGGTTGACCACCACTGTAGGTGGATAGTTACATCATCATTGGGCAGCAGGAGATGCATCCCAGAGGTTCTGCCACTGATTACTTAACTGAACACTAATCTAAGTACTAAAGTGAAAGGACTTTGAAGACATAATTAAGGGTTATAGCAATCAGCTAATTTTAAAATGAGACAATGCATCATATTATATCAAACTATATCATATTAGTCAGCTGAGTCCATTCGTAGCACATGCACACTTAGGACAGCTTTCCTTGGTAAAGGTGGGAGAAAAGAAGTTAGGAAAATATGGGGGAAAGAAGTCAGTGAGATTGCTAATATGAGAAGGGTTTAACCCTTCCTACATCTCCTCTGAGATGTAGTGACCAGTAGACAAAAATCTAGAGAGAAAATAAAGAAACCTTCCTACTGACATCTGTCAGTGGAGTGGGAAACTCAACACAGTGCCCACAGAGAACTGGATCCTTCCACCAACCCAAGCAATTGGGACTAGAGTCTTTCTAAAACATCCACGGAGACATCATGTGACCATGAAGTCGATATAGACTTGAGCCCTACAGAACTTAAGATAATAACTGACATTGTTGTGAGTCACTGAGGTCAGGACAATTTCTTGTACCAGTCACAGGACTGAATACAACTTGCTTACACAGAGACTCAGGGCTGCCTGCTCAGAGGAAGGAAAGAAGGAAAATTTACCCACAGGCTTTTATTGCCCACAAAATAACTGCCTATAATGAACTATTTTTCCCTTTGCTGTTACAAAATACTTGATAAGCAGTTTAAGGAAGGAAAAGCTTGTTTGAGCTCATGGTTTCAAAGAGATTTTAATCCATTATTGTAGGAAAGACTCGGAGCACATAGCAGAGAAGAAGGATGAGGAGGTAGTTCACATCTTAGCAGATCAGGAAGCAGGGAGTGTGACTGGAAGAAGCCAGAGAAGATATGACCCCTAAAGACCTAACCTGGTTACCTGCTGACCTGCTTCTTCTAGTTAAGTTCACCTTCTAAAGCTTTCATACCCTCCCAAAATAATGCCATCTGGTAGAGAAAAGGTTCAAACACACCAGGCTGGGAAAAACATTCTCTCTCTCTCTCTCTCTCTCTCTCTCTCTCTCTCTCTCTCTCTCTCTCTCTCACACACACACACACACACACACACACACACACACACACATTTATAGTCAGTCTGGCAAATTCTGAGTCCCATAAAGAATTGCTATTGCAGTCTGAGTCCCAAGTCTTTCCCCCTCTTTGCAGGGAGAGAGGAGTTTTTTATACTAATGACTTCAACTGAATGGATGGACAGACTGCTTTAGTTAAAAATCTATTGACTTAAATGCTAGTCTTGTCTAATAGATATTTCAAGAGAAACATGTAGAAGTATAGACTCATGTATGACAACTTGTCTGGGTACCACACTCTGGGAAAACACATTATTAAGCAGTTAAATGCCCTACATTCTTTAGTTATACACACATGGTGATCGGCTACTTCCCATAGTAACGGATCAGTGAAGAACCTTGGGATATGAAATAGTTGGATGTGGGGAGCAGCCCAGGCAAAGTGACACAGGCTACAGAGGTAGAAGCTGGCTAGACCACAAAGTAGTTCTCATGTTTATGCTATAAAAAGCAAAACCAATGAAGGAAGTGGGGAATAGCTTGCTTGTTTTTCTGGATACAGACCTAGCATGCAGCCAACTATGACTGCTATTTGCACAAAGGCACCATACATGCTAAGAGCTTTCCCAGTGAGGTGTTTCCGTGCAGATTAGCAGGGACAAGAAGTCAGGAGACACCTTCAGCGTTAGTCAAGATAGAGCCAAGGGTCATTATGGTTGATTATGTACCACACTGGAGAATCCTGAGCCAGAACTGGCATCACGGCTGTGTCTGGAAAGTTGGGGAAGAATGGGTAATGACATAAAGGTCGGGTCCTTTATGAGATAGCCCCAGCTACGCGGGATGCATCACCCATTAGCATCCACATCATTGATGAGCGACACTGGGCAGGATCATCTGAGTCCTACCGCATTTTATGTCTTGGTCTACTTTGAATCTCTCTCTCTCTGTGTTCTTATCTCCTTGCTTTGACACACCTAACATGTGCGGTCTGGGTCCTGAGATCTGGAAACCCCTAGCTGACAGGAAGCCCCTCACTGTAAGGCAGGTTATTCTGTGCTATGTGGTGAAGGGAAGAACTGACCGCTTCCCCTCCACAACCCTGCGTTCATTAGAAGCATAGCTTGGCAACAGCCTCCAACTGGTCCTGACCCTTGTCTTCTCTTTGCTAACTAGATCCAATACCTTCAGGTTGGGAAATCTTAGATCAATTTTCTGAGCTTTGTTTGCTTTTCTTCTTCTATCTATAAGATGATGATGATAACAAAAATGCTCTAGTTTTTAGGATTATAGTTTGATTTATATGTGTTAATAGAAATAATGTGATGAAAATAGTGCTGGATATAGACTACCACCACCACCACCATCCACCACCACTTCCACTACCACCACCTCCACTATCACCATTCACCACCACCACCCACCACCATCACAAGCACCATATACCACCACCACCACCACAACCACCATCCACCACCACTTCCACTTCCACCACCACCACCTCCACTATCACCACCCACCACCACCACCACAACTACTATACACCACCACCACCACAACCACCACCACCTCCACTATCACCATTCACCACCACCACCACAACTACCATACACCACCACCACCACAACCACCACCACCTCCACTATCACCACCCACCACCACCACCCACCACTCCCACCTCCACCAGCACCACCACCTTCTCCTTCTTCTCCTTCTTGATCATCATCACCATCATGTAATGGCAAAAGAATAAAATGAGCTTAAAATATAAAGACTGAAATAAACGAATTGTAACACAGTCATAAGATGGAATGCTGTACAGCTGGTTGAGAATAAAGAACTCAAAGACATATGACTTTAGGAGCAGTGTAATGGCTTAGTGAGTAGAGATACTTGAAGGCAGGCTCGATGACCTGAGTTTGATCCCTGAGTTTGCTCACAGAATAACACCAGAGCACCAACTTCTAAGTGCTGTCCTCTGACCTCCACACAGATGACAAGGCCTGCATGCCCAGCACTCAGTAGCATGTGAACACACGCATGCACTCATATAAATTAATGAATAATCGAAAAAAAATAGATGATAGAAAGAAACTGAAAAACAAGTTGTATAGTATCCCGAATGAAACAATGTAGCAAAGAAATATGCTCTCTCATTTGTACATGCATAAGATGCCTGCATGGAAGTTTTGTAAGACATTAACAAGGGTAGCTTTTCTATTTGTGGCACAAAAACACAGCAGACGTGGCACTGGCTAGAGAAAAAGGTTTTACTGTGCATTTGTGATTTCAGAACTATACAAATGTAGTATCTGTTTAAAAGAAAATACACACATACACACACTGGGAACACTTTACAAATAAGATGTAATAGCAAGGAACTATCCCAACGGATCAATAAGAGCTTAGGCTCTCTGAATACACCTAGGAGAGTCTGACCCTGAAAACCAGATCAATAAAGCAACATTTTTGAGGTGATCACTGGCTCAGGAAGGAGTGGGCCAAAGACTTAGCTCAGGGCAAGGGTGGCACCCACAGGACACACTGGGGATTTGTCGGTTTGCTTGTCTTTGCTGGGCAGAATGACAAATCAAGACAATTGAGCACAGTTTAAAATGGGTGACCGCCATTCTGCATCGTAATTGCTGAACAACACTATTCCAGAGAGACTGGAGAGACACCGTAAACATGGGTATGCTTTATCCAGGGTATTCAGAGAAAACACCTCCAAATAGAGCTGCATTCCCTGGGAGAAGCATGTTAGGGCCTCTAGGGTCAGACTCCATCAAGGATGAGTCCTAGATCATGAGGCCCAGTTTTCAGGGGTGAACTTGAATGAGATTTGTGGAGTTTGTTATTCAGATCAATGGGCACTTTTCAGTCAGAGCTGAAGTGAGCGCTGTGGCTGGGCTCCTCGTTGCCTGCCTTGTCAGTTTCAGCCCGACCAGCTCACTGCAAGCCAACGAGCATCTTGCTGGGGAAGATCAGGACCTACAAATGATATTATTTTTTGGTGTGGAATTACCCTCTGTATGCTGTGAATATATTTTATTACTATCGGTTAGTAAAGACACTACTTTGGCCTATGGCAGGACAGAATAAAATCAGATGGGAAATCCGAACAAAGATATATAAAGAAGGTGGACTCAAGGAGACATCAAGTAGCTGCTGAAGGAGAAAGATGCCAGACCTTACCAGTAGGCCACAGCCTTGTGGTGATCCATAGATTAATAGAAATGGGTTAACTCAAGATGTAAAGGTTAATAAGCAGCCTGATCTAGTATGTCAAACAACGTTACAATTAATATGGTTTCTGTGTCATTATTTAGGACTGGGTGGCTGGAAAAAATGAATGAACTGTTTCTGTTTACATTTTTAATATAAAATGGATTTTTATACAACATAGTTTAATTATATTTTCCATTCTTCTCACCCTTC
The DNA here is from genome assembly GCF_014885135.2 of Alexandromys fortis. NCBI lineage: Eukaryota > Metazoa > Chordata > Mammalia > Rodentia > Cricetidae > Alexandromys > Alexandromys fortis. Next base: position 980,298 of record NW_026068100.1, read on the forward strand.
CAGTTTCCCCCTACCTCCCCTCCCCTCTGATTTCACACCCTTTCAGTTTCTCCTTAGAAAACAAACAGGCATCTGAGGAATAATAATAAAATAAAATATGGTAAGGTAAAACATAAAAACCAAGTCAGAATGGGACAAAACAACTAAACAAGAACAAGATCCAAAGAAAAGTACAAGAAGCATGTTTATAAATGCAGAGTCACACAGGTTTTTGCACATAGATACCCCATACAGTCACAAAACCAGAAACCAAAATACTTACACGAAGGACATATAAGGTTAAAAAAATGAAAAAAGGAAGAAGAAAAAGTTCTGGCATAATATTGTATGACAAAGAACCTCCAAAGATGCCATTGAGTTAATTTTCTGTTGGCCATCTACTACTGGGAATGGGGCCTGCGCTTAAGAATAGCTTGTTTCCCCAGTGAGACTCCCTTGAAGGAAATTAATTTCTCACTTGCAGGTGACTATCCATCAGAGATAGCTTCTGAGCGAGTGACGGGGGTGTGTCCACTTCTTTCAGCTCTAATACCCATTGGGGGACCCATGCAGGTCTTGCCCATGCTGCCAGTGGGTTCCTGCATGCACAGGTCCTGCTCTGTTTAGAAGGCTTCGAATCCTTAGTGTCCTCCACTCCCCCCTGACTCTCACACTCTTTCGACCTCCTCTTCCACGAAGTTCTCTGAGAACAAGGAGGAAGATTTGATGGAGACTTCCCTTTGGGGGCCGAGTATTCAGAGGTCTCTCACTCTATGCTCATTTTCCAGCTGTGGTTCTCTGTATGTGTTCCCGTCTGCTGCACAAGGAAGTTTCTCTGATGATGGCTGAGCATGGTACAAATCTATGTGTATCGCAGATTGTCATTAGGGTCAGTTTATTGTTGTGTTCCTTTAGAAGAACAGCAGTATTTGTTTTTTCCCCAGGTCCCTGGCCTGTCTAGTCTTAGGTTCTTGGCCACCCAAACAGCATTGGGTATGGATTCCACCTCATGGAGTGGACTTAACTTAAACCAGGTTACTCCCACAAGCTGTGTGCCATTATTCCACCAGCGTATCTTGCAGGTAGGTCACCACTATAGATGGAAGGGTTTGTAGCTGGGATGGTGTTTACTTTCTTCATTTGGCAGCATGAAGCGTCTTTCAGTACCATGGACACTAGTTCATAGAGGTGAAGGCTCTATCTAGGTGAGAAACAGCTCAACTTCTCCATGTTCAGTGAGCCGTGTAGGTGTTTTCTCCAGGAATAGGGCCTGACTGTCAGTGTGTGGAGAGCAACCAAGAGCCTCAGCAATTGCCGGAGTTGTTTGGTGGTTTCTATTGGGCCCCTTTGGCCGAGAACTTAATTAAATGCAACCCATTCCTGGTACTGGGAACTGTAAACACTTGACTTTTGGAGTTCTTATGTAGAGTCGTGTGAAAGCACCTCCTGAACATCGCTCACAGTCCCTGCAAGGGCCTTATGGCAATCATCCTGGGTCCTGGTGTCCTTGCTTCAGGGTTCCTTGATCCAAAAACTCCCTGTCTGTCTTTCCCACTTCTTACTGACTGGAGTCTATGTTAGCCATTTGTCAAATCAAAAGTAAGCCTGCACCTATGCACACAGACACCTGATTCTAAAAGACTGTTTCAACAGGGGAGTTACCCACTGCACCAGAGATGTCTCCCTAAGGTAAAAGCATCTTCATAGTCAAACATAAAGACGTTAAAAATTGTTCTGAAGGCCAGGGTTTGCTCTGTAGCCTCTGTGAAACTTCTCCCAAGTGCTTGCATCGTAGTTGTATATATGGTGACTCCGCCAGATATGTCTATACAGGCAGAACTGAGCAAGGTTAGAATGAACTGGGAGCTATGGTGCAGGATGATCAAGTAGCATGCTCGAGAGTAGAGCTGGAAAGAGTTTTCTCTGGGAGTTTAGGGAAAACAAGTCTGTATTCCAGTGCTTGCTCTACCTCAAGAGCCAAGATTCACAGTCTGAAGGGAAGTGAGATGCCTGACCAGCATTTGATAAAGGGGTTTAGTGGGCATTTTGTTCAAATTGATCAATGGGGACAAAGACATCAGGTAGAGTATCTTTTTGGAGAGCTCAGGGGGACTGCACCTGATCTTTCCCTTGGTAAACACATAGGTCATTTAAAAGTTCTCTCAGATAACCCTTCATGGTGAGCTATTGACTATGTCTCTGTTCTAAGGTGGGGTAAGTCAACACTGACTGCCCTCTCCAGGGTGGGATAGTGGCTGTGTCTATTTCGAAGGTGGGGTAAGTCAACACTGCCTGCCCTCTCCAGGGTGGGATATTGGCCGTGTCCGTGTTCTAAGGTGGGGTAAGTCAACACTGACTGCTCCAAGCAGGTGTATCCACCCTGTGCGACTTTACTGCTGGAATGTTAATGCTTTCCTTCATCGTTCCCTTTCTGGTTCTTCATCTGAAATAATAAGTTATTGAGTTAAATATATTTTATCTGAGTAACTTATGATTAGAATAAGAGAAAGCAGTATTTGTCACCATTTCCTCCAGCCCGAATAGCTCAGAGTCGTGTGAGAATATTATCCCAAAGGATGACAGCAGCGTACACGTCCTCAGTGACTCTGTGGTGCCATCTAATATCTTCTCTGGGGACTAACCCTCCTAGATCCCTCAAATGGCTTCCATTGTGCTCCAACAATCCCCCTTAAAACAATTTGTTAGTGCATTGCACATGCATTTTCTGTGTGCTTGGTGTCCCTAGGTCTTGACACTCAAAGTGGGACCCATGGATCAGTGTCATGGACCAGAAATGAGGCTGCCCCATGCCTGTTGAGGCAGAACAATGCTTGAACCTGACCACAGGCAATTTGCTAACAGTCTTGAACTCACTTACTGTTTCTACATTTCTTTGATGTTGTTGGCACGTACTGTTTCTACATTTCTTCGATGTTGTACTTTTTAAAGACTAGGTTAATTGTCTCTCTGCTCCCACCCCTAGTCACTTTTATAGTCACTTATCTGAATATTAAAGTCACTTATGTCCATTTTAGGATGCTTGGACATGGTGATTTTATTTCCACCTTAAACATTTCTGTGTCTAAATATGCTCATGTAGTTTAAGAGATTTAATTTTTTTTGTTATTTCCCTTTTGATCATATAATATACAAATACTTTCTTGTCATATAACTTTAACTTCAAAATCTTCAAGGAAACATGTACATTTCCCCCATTGTGCCTCTTATCATTTATTGCCTTCTTCCAAATTATTTATATGTGTTCACAGAGGAGTTCCTTGGAGAGGCAGAAGAATTCTGATGAGAATTACAGAGCAAGGATGTGCATTACAGGAAGTAGTCGTTTCAAACTGGGACTTACTGGGGTAGTGACAATCTAGGACAGTCAGAGATTAAAAAATTCTCAGCTGGTTATACCACCCCCTGCAACCATCATGTTTAATTTCAGTTTTGATTTTCATATTTTTTTCACTCCATTTTAGAAAGCCTTTGCCACCCAGACATTACTTTATTCTTTGATATTCTTTGAATTTGATGAAATTCGGGTTATCTATCAAAATAAATAATAAACAAAAGTAAGGAGCCATAAATTAAATGTGAGAAAGAATAAAGATTCAAAGCCAATGTTGTTCATAACCATTGCTATGCTCAGTGAAGTGTGTGCTTCAGGGAGTGTCCCAGCACTCAAGTGCTCAGTCTGAAGTAGTAGCATTTCATAAATAGTCCTTCTCCTTAGAAAGGGAGCAACTGTTCTCCTATACTCTCCTATCCTGATCTCGCCCTTGCTCTCCCTTCTTTCCTGTCTGTCCTGTTCCCTCTCCCTCCCTCCTCCACTTCTTCCTGTTTTCCTCCCTCTCCCATGCTTATTAAACCCCTCTTCTTTTTTTCTTTCCCCTTTGTTTTGACAGGGTTTTATCAATCCCAAACTGATCTTGAACTTCTTCTGATCTTCCTTCCACCACCTTCTGAGTCCTGGGATCAGAGATATGCATGGCCACACCTCATTCTTGTGGTGCTGGGGATCCAATCCAGGGCTTCTTCGTGGATCTGATTGCTATTTCTTTCATAAGGGGACTTTCACTACACTATTCCATGAACCCCCTAAGGCTACACTCAAAGTTTAAAATGGTGCCTAAGAGGAATGTCAAAAATCTAAAAGCAGTTAGTTCAGTATAGCAAGTAACGTGTCCTTACTGATTTAGGGAGACTATGAAACGCTGTGGAAAATGAGGCTCACAATGTAAATTCCTTCCTTAAGCCATGTGAATATATACATGCCCATTTTCCTAAAGCAGCTACACAGGTCCAAGTGCTGTGTTGTGCTCTTGATGCAGGGTATCCATGCCTCTCAGAACACTTGGTTAAGCGAGGTGGTTGACAGCAGATCAATTCTCCAGGTCCATGCTATGTCTCTAATGTCTGACAGGGCCTGATGTCCAACAGCAAGCCTAACCTGATCAAAAAATGCTTGGCTGGGGATCCACAGGGATTATTTATTGTTTAGAGGACATGGCTTCCCACAGACCTCTCTATGTGGGTCTACTCCTGATGCCACTTTCCTGGGTAAATACATCTGTGTTCTCAGATGTTCCTGCAAACCTGAGGCTTTCTCTCTTCTATCACTGCTCCATGGCACTCGGGCTGAGAATTTTTTAATGAAACCTGTTCCAGGAAGATCATCATTAACATGACTAACAAAAGAGTAAACTTGTTCAGAAACTAATACGATGTCACTATAACAGTGCAGAAAATCGCCTTGGAGAATACTGAATATGACAAGAATGCAAGATTGCATTTCAAAAAAAAGCTTTGCTGATTTGCTTGGTAAGGGCGCCCTCTGGAGAACTCAGGCTAGAATTTCAGGAAACCCTGTTTGACCCTCCTGTTTTCTTTTCCTTAAGAATGGATTTGAAGTGATATCATAGTTTTTGAGAAGAGTAAGGGAAATTGTTGGTGGCTTAAATATATATTTTTGTATCACTTTGAGACATAATTTGTCTTTTATTAATATATGCCAAACAATCTACATACATGTATAATGTTATTTTGACAAGCAAAGTAGATATTCCCCCATGATTTGTATATGCGTACACGTGTGTGTCTATATAAATTAAGGATTAGAAACTAGAGTGGCACATCCAGAAACAGGGAGCTAGAAAGTAGCGCGATTCTACCAATACTCCAGGTTCCCTGGATGGAGGCTGCTCTGAGATACCATAGCAGCAAGAGGACTTAGACCAAAATTAGGGCATGTCCTTCCCTTTCTATATGGGAAATGAGACACTGAAGAAGAAGGGGATTCTTTTAAATTTTATTTTTTGAGAATTTCATACATGAGAACTATATTTACATGATATCTGCCTGTCCCTTTACCCCTTCAACTCCGTCCATAGCTCTATTCCTTTTCATATTCATCACTTCTTCTCAAATTATTATTATTGCAGTGTGCATGTGTGTGTGTGTGTGTGTGTACATGTGTGTGTCTGTCTGTATATATAAGTACAACCTGTCAAGTCCATTTACTGTTGCCCATACGATCATGCTTGGTGTTGACCATTTACAGTCTGGTAACCTATCAGCGCGCTTGTCCCTGGAGATTGATATTCTTCCTCTCTCACCATTAACTGCGTGTAGTTCTTCCTCTGAGGGGCTTGCGAGATCCCCTCAATCCACACTGGTATGTTTACTGGGGTTTTCATTATTCAGGCCTAGTTTGGTGATCATATTGTTGAGATTTTCATAGCTGGACACATGACATTATCTTGTAGCAGATGTTCTGGTCCCCTGAATCTCGTAATTTTTTATTCCTTATTCTGCAATGTTCCCTGAGTGCTTGGCCACATAGCCCCAAAGGGCACGGGCCAGCTTGGTGTAGCTCATTCTTGGCTTTGTTTTCTTCCTCTTTTAACCAACTGAGCGACACCAGGATGTGGAAGGACTCTAAGCCCTTGGAATTATGATTTAAAAATGCAGTAAAAAATTATCTAGTAGAAATAATAAAGCCTTAAAATTATAAATGAAATTAATATTTTTAAGTTCAAAAAGATTAACTTCCCGAATTTTTAGAGAATGAAGCTCAAACAAGGGACTATCAGAGAATTAGAAGAGAAAAGGAGTAGCATGTCTGTGTGGGAGGGGATGGGCCTCACAGCTGGAGTCCACAAAGACCCTCTCCAGCCCTGGGATGACCTCATGCTTTCTATCATGGTGCAAAAAAGGGTACAAGCAGAAAGCAGATCTTCAGAAACACACAAAGTCAGAATACCATTATAGAAGTGGAAAGTCTCAACTGAGAAAGCAAATCACTCCAGGATGAGAAAGGGAGAGAAGATGTCGTACTCCAATCTTGGCGCTGAACAGGATCAAGGTAGAATGCTTCTGTACTTAGGAAAAAAATTCAAGCATATTGAGGCATAATTTCTATGAGACATAATTCAGTCTTCCTTAGAATATATGCCTGTGTGTTTCAGAATCACTACCAGTAGGAAAGATGGAACCCATCACTGCCTAGCTTCCACATAGTGGTCTGATTACCTTCCCAGTCTGGCCACTGTAACCACCCACCCTGCTGTCCCCAAACTTTGCATTTCAAAGCCTGGTGGTAGAGTCATCCAGCACTGAAGATTTTGGAGTCAGGCTTCTTTTACTTAGCATGGTGCTTTTTAAGAACCACTCTTGCAGTTGTATCTTCTGCAAGTGCATTTCTCTGACTGCTGATGGGTATCTCAGTGTATAGATACAAAAAGATTTGACTAGTATCTCATTTTGGGAAATTATTGCTGTGAAGAGATACCACACTATGATAATTCTTATAAAGAAAACAGGAAGTACATTGTAAGCAACTTCAAAAACTCTAGAACTGGCAGAGACATCTCCCTGCTTGGACAATCACCCAAAGTTCTTCTGTATCATTGGAGCATCCATCTTCAGCCTACCAGCCCATAGTATATGGCAGACTTTTCCGTGAAGCAAGAAGTTTCAAAGACAGTTCTGCCTATGTTGTCAGTCATTTTCTTCTGTGTCCTGCATGATGTCTTGCAGACTATTTTATGAGGCAGGAACCCTGAAGGATCATCTCACTTTTAGGCAAGTTCAGCAGTCATTTTTCTGTGGGTACTGCTTGTTCAGTTCATACAGCATAACATGAAGCCATCCAGGCAAGAGCAATTTCTTGCATAAATGGCTAAGGAACTCAATGAGGAGCCACCTCGATGCCCATCTTCCTCTTGAAGTAATTGGTGCTGCCAGGAGCAGATGTGTCTCATTATCATAAAAAGTCCTAAGTTATTAAAACATTTTAAATGCCATATTCTGAAGGTCCCTGAAAGATTTAAAGAATAACTATCTAACTGAAATATATCTCTATACATCTAGAAAATCTAACATGACGAGCTTAACTACTATAGATGAGTATCTATTAATTATATTTCTTAGTTATACATTACATTTTTAAATGAGCTACACAAACACAATACCTTAATCGAGATCAGAAATATACATACATATAACAAAATTGACCTTAAATTTGTATCAATAAACCAAGATCCATACCATTGCAAATTATTCATATCTATATCATATCCCCCTTTAAATGTAAATAAACATTTATAAACAATATTTGGGAATATGGGTATAGTTCTCTCCAAACTGTTTTCTGCTTTTTATTTGGCAAAGTATTTTTGAGGGTATTTGTGGCAACCTTTCAGGGGATCTTGGTGCATCAAACTACATTATTCTCAAAGAATTCCATAGGTTCTCATCCTCTGTGAAAACAAAAGAAGAACCTCTTTTCCAAAGCAATATATCCTTAGACCCAAATTTTGAAGAGAAGATACCTCTAAAACATATATGTTAGTTTAGCTTAGCAGCCTGTACAATGAAATGTCTCTCTGTACTTAGTTCCTTAATAATCAAACTATTCAAAGAAAACACAATAATATACATAATCCAAACTCTCAGTGTACATTTCATTTTTATGTGGCTTATTTTTTTATTCTATTACATTTTTACAAGTTTAATATTTATTTTATTATCTCTACTCCTTTAATCTATGACTGTCTACACACTCTTATATTACATTTACAGTCTCTTTACTCTTTTTCTTCTCTCTCCCAAGCCTATGTACATTTTTTAAACACACTGTGTCTGTTTTATGTCAAAATCTATCCTGTTGTGTATCTGAAATCCTTTTTTGACCAGGACTGCTTCTAAAAATGTTAAGCAACATTACTAGAACTAAGGCTGCTTTTGGCTCTGCCCAGCCTGATGTGGCAGAAGTCTGTTCAGTGCCTCTGAGACTGCCCCACATTGGGTGCCAATTTGTAGCAGGGAAGCTGCTTGTTCATTTCCCAGCTGCCCAGACTCCTGAAATAATCACACAGAAACTATATTACTTAAATCACTGCTTGGCCAATCACTTAATCATATTGCTAGCTAGTTCTTACATCTAAAATTAACCCATTTCCATTTTTTATATTTATATAACCTACCCACAAGGTTCTGACTGGCAACTCATGTTTTTTTTTTTTTTCTATGACAGCTCCATGGTGTCTCTCTGACTCTGCCTTCTTTCTCCCAGCAATCAGTTTAGTTTTCCCCACCTAACTCTATTCTGCTAAGCTACTGGCCAAAACAGCTTCTTTATTCATTAGCCAATAAAAGCAACACATATACAAAAGGACTTCCTACATCAGGTCATTTTCTTTCAGACCACCACAACTAACCACTTATATATTAAATGTATGTCCTGGCTAGTCTTATGTCAACAAGCCACAAGATAGAGTTATCTGAAAGGAGGAAACCTCAATTGAAAAAAAAATGCCCCCATATGATCAGGCTGTAAGGTATTTTCTTAATTAGCAATTGTTGGGATAGAGTTCAGCCCATTGTAGATGGTGCCATCCTGGGTTATTGGTCCTGAGTTCTGTAAGAAAGCAGATAGAGAAAGCCATGAGGAGGAAGCCAGTAAGCAGAACCTTTCTATGGACTCTGAATCAGTTCCTGCCTTCAGGTTCTTGCCCTGTTTGAATTCCTATCCTAATGTCCAACAATGATTTGGAAGTATAAGCCAAATAAACCCTTCCCTCCCCAAATTGCTATTTGGTCATATTCACCACAGCAATGAAAGCCCCAGGACAGTGTGTGTTAGAAATACTTTCTATTTGCATGTAGGTGTGTGTGTGTATATGCATGTGTACATTGTTAAGGCCAGAGGTGGTTGTTAGATGGCTTCCTTAACCTCTCTGCATCTTATTACTTTTAGAGAAAGGATCTCTCACTGAACTGGCAGTTTTCTGGGTCAGTTGAACTAGCTGGTTAGCAAACCCGGGTATCCTCTGCCTGCTCCTCTCCTGCTGGAATCACATGTGGACAGGCACCAACTGACCAGCTTCTTACATGGATGCTGGGGATCTGAATTTGGGTCCTCACCCATCTGAGGCAAGCACTATACTGACTGAGCCATCTAGCTAGTTCATATTATAAAGTTTGTAGCCGCCATGTTTTTCTTATGCCTTAAGCTATGTGTAAGTATTTTCTCTAAGTGACAGGGTGCTTCAGTTTGCTTATATTTTACTTTAACCCCCCCCCCCCCCAAGCATTTATAATAGTCTCTTGTTGTCGGAGGTTTCTGTCCCATCTGGTCCTTGTGCTGCCTGGTTCCTGCAATTGTTAAGTCCAAAGAAATCATACAGAGGTCTACATTAGTTATAAACTGATTGGCCTAGTGTCTCAGGCTTCTTATTAACTCTTACAACTTATATTAGCCAATTATTCTTATCTGTGTTAGCTTCATGGCTCAGTACCTTGTTCAGCAATGCAATCACATCTTGCTTCTTCTGTGTCAGATCATAACTGCAGAGAAATGGGCTTCCTTCTCCCCAGAATTCTCCTGTTCTCATTGACCAACTCTACTTCCTGTCTGGTTGTCCCACCTATACTTCCTGTCTGTCTACTGGTCAAAAAGTGTTTATTTAAATTATAATTGAGAGAATACAAACCATCCTCCCACACCACTTCCTCCTCTTTTTTTTTAAACAAAGGAAAATATCTATAGTCAATTTTTGGGAATGTGGGTGTAGTTTTCCAGGCTACTTCCTGCTAGTTGGGAACACTGATAATCTTATAGGGACCTAAAGAAACATTAGAATTATGATCAAGCCCTGACTGGAGTATCCCGTGAGGCTTCATCATCTCAGCTAACAGTCATGAATCTGTTCTGGTTATAGAAATCAGACAGCTGGGCTATCTGTCCCTGCTGGCGATTTCTCAGGTGGTCTTCTTTGATAAACCTGATTTTTCTTAACTCACAATGAATCCATACCCTCTTATTTCCTGTGGAAACAAAAGCAAATCCGCTTCTCCAAAGTAACATATCTTTTGTAGTCAAGGTATTTTCAAAATACCTATCTTGGATTAATTCAGCAGCATTTATAAACAAATGTATTTTAGCAGCTGTTGCTCCTTCCTTAGCATTCAAACAATTCAAAGAGAACATAATAATATACAGTATCCAGACACTCTGTTTTATTTTTCATCTTTACATGGTTTTATTTTAACCTCTATTTCTTTTATGTTTATTTTTTGGCTTTTTGAGACAAGGTTTCTGTGTATCTTTGTCCTGGAACTCACTCTGTAGACCAGGCTGTCCTTGAACTCATAGAGACCCACCTGTCTCTGCTTCCCAAGTGTTTGGATTAAAGGTATGTACCACCAAACCCAACTACTCTCTTTCTTTTTTAAGGACTTTAACCTCTTTCTTTCCTCTCCCAAACGTGCATATGTTTTTAACATACTGTAAAACATTTAGAGGTTTTCTTTATCTTTGAAACTCTCTTTACTGTGTCTCTCTCTTTTTCTGACCACAAGTCTTTAATTTGCTAAGCAATATGGCTAGGATTAAAGCCATGGCTTTGACGGCTGCATCCAGCCAACTTCTTAGCTTTCTGAGATTCCAGCCTCATTGCAGAGGTACTGGCTGTAACCATGTTTATTGTCTCAACTCTATGGCGTTTCAAGGTCCCTGCCAGCAAGCAAGCTGCAGCAGTCTGCTCATAAACCACACCCAAATGCTCTTAAGCCAGACTTCCTGCCTGAACGAGTCAAGAGCTTGCCCTGGCAGGACAGTCCAGAAAGCCAGCATTTTAAAATAGTGTGGCTTTATTTCTGCTGTTGCTGTTGTGTCAGGAAAATATCTCTGTAGCACACTACCAGAAAACAGCAAAAACTGTTGTTAAATTCTGGTGTGTGTGTGTGTGTGTGTGTGTGTGTATAGAATTAAGGTCTCTCAGCTTTTTAAGTGGATTTAGTACATATATGTATGATTGAGCCTACCCACAGGGAGAGCCGCTCCTGTGATCCCTGCCTTATTATTAATCTCTAATTTGATAGACCTTTCTGACTATAGTTTCTATGGCCCTAATGGACTGATGTTTAAAGTCTCTACAGAGGAAATTTTCTACCTCATTTAGAATAAAGACAATACTTGTGGTACTTAGCTTATTTCCAGACTTTTTAGATTACAAGTAAAGCTGTCATAAAATTGAATGGTATACTAGAAAAACAAGGAACTGAAAAGTTGAGCTGAATGATATTATTTCTTTATCTTTTCAAAAAGTTGTCTAAAATGTATTCCAATGAGCCTGTAACTACAAGAGTAATAACAACAAGAAACCATTTCAGCAGCATGTTCTAGTTTTAAAATCTTAACCATTCTGCTCTGTATGCTGAGGCATCTCACTGTGCTTTTAGTTTATGATTCCTAAATGAAAAATGAAATCACTGTGGATCTCTGCATTTGGTTCCATCAGTTATTGGATGAAGGCTCTATGATGACAATTGGGGTATTCACCAGTCTGATTACAGGGGAAGGCTGGTCCAGGCACCCTCTCCACTATTGCTAGGAGTCTTAGCTGCAGTCATTTCTGTCATTTCTATCACATCCAGGGTCCCACAGCCATCAACATTCAGGCAGAAAGCATGTCACCCCAGACATTAGCATTTCTGGGTCCCACAGCCATGCATGTGATATCAGCATTCAGACAAAATTCCCTAACCACCCTAGGGCCTTATGCCCTATGTAATCTATGCCTCATGGACATACTATTTGTGATGTGACTATGTAAACCACTTGTGTATGCGCTAATTAGCCTTAGAAAAGTGGACACACCCTCTCTCACCATGTTGTTTTCAGACAGGCCTGTGCACAGCCTCCTTTCCCATTGCCTTCTCTTTATTAATAGAACTCTTAAAGTGTGTTTCATTGTATATCTTGTGGTCCATTCTCACACAAGGCACTATTACTGGTGCCAAGGCTTGACAGGATCTCCCACTTTTCCCCATGGCCAGGACTCTGGACTGTGTACAGTGTCCATATTCCAACTTACAGTCTGCTGGATCACTATGCACAACACTGACTACTTTAGTTGGTGAGTTTTCCTCTTCTGGTCAGTATAAATGCTAAATGCTTCCATGAACTTGTGGGAGTGACCATTGAGTATCTGGCACCCTTCTGATGTTCTTGGAAATGGGGGTACACACAGTCACCTTCTTCAAGAGTATGGTTGGCTCCTTTCACCAATTATCACTTCTGGAAATGTCCCATGGCTGAGTACTGAGGCCTTATCACTTGTCTCAGACTTTGTCCCTTATTTCTTTTTGCTAGGAATTTTTTTTCCTTGGGCTTCTCAACCCTGGCCCCCGTTTCCTGTCTGAATTTGGAGTGGCCCAGGCTATTTCACTTGATACTTGTTTGATTTTGGGACACCTGGGATCAATAAAGTCATTGGATTTCATGTATTTTTCTCTGACTCAGCCATGAGTAATAAGCCTTCCAACAATATAAACCAACATTTCTTCTGGGGTGCCTTAGAAACCCTCAAACCTCTAAACTTAATGCCCTACTTAAAGACTCCTAAGCTCATCCACCTTTGCAATAAGAAATGGCCTAAAAACCCCTTAGATAACAGCCTAAAGTGGCCATCAAACAACTCTCTAGATCCCAACATTTTATAAGAGCTTTCTAATTTATGTCAGTGAATGGGAAAATGAAGAGAGTTTCCATATATCCAAGCCTCTTTCTATTTCAGTTCTGAGCCCTCTGATCTTGCCTCCTGTTCACCTGCTCACATGTTCCTAACTATGCCATCTAAAAAAGAGAAAGATTGCAATACTATTCTGGACCCCACTAATGAACCTCACCTTTCCAACCCCAGCAGACAACTGCTCCTTCAGCTTCTCTAGCTGCTCCCTTCTCTCCAGCAGCTGCTCCTTCAGCCCTTCTGGCTCCTTCCTCCTCTCTGGTACTGGGCTACTCTAACTGCCCAACTCTAGTACCAACTTTCACTCCTCCTGTCATGTGATCTCATGCCACTAAGTGACCCCATCCTGACCAAACCAATCTGGCCACAGATCTCCTTAGCAAGAGATAGCTGGAGTAGATGGGCTGGTTAAGATACATGCCCCTTTCTCATTATCAGAACTCCCTCAGATAGAGCAGAAACTGGGCTCTTACGTTTCTAACTCTACCTCTTTCGTAAAACAATTCCAATATATTACCCAATCTTATAGTCTCACCTTTCATATATATTTTTGATCCTAACTAGCAACCTACTTCCTGAGGCGCTCAGGCAAGTTTGGGATCAGGCTAGAATACATGCAAATAAAATTCACCAGACTAATGCAGCCCATCCCCTTGTGGCAAGAAGCGGTCCCTAATAGAGACTCACACTGGGTTTACAACACCCTAGGTGGTGTTCTAGCTAGAGATCAATTTACAATGTGCCTCCTAACAGGTCTCAATAAGGTTGCCCTCAAGCCAGTAAACTATGATAAACTTTTGGACATCATTCAGGACAGAAGGGAAAATCTATCTCAGTTCCTCCAATGCCTCGGAAAGGCTCTTTTGCATTACACTAACCTAGATCCTGAGAGACCAGATGGCAGACAACTCTTTATGACCCACTTATTTTCCCAGAGCTTTCTCAATATTAGGACCAAGCTTAAGCATTTGGACAGAGACTCCCTGACCCTACAGGCAGAAGTTTTAGGGATGACTTTTAAGGTGTACCATGGAAGAGATGATAAAGCCTGTAAAAAATTACAAAATGCTGACCAAGGTGACTGCCAGGCTCCCTTGACCCCTGGGGCTCAAGGACCACTGGGTCCCTATTTCAAATGTGGTCAAAATGGTCATTGTGCCTGGGTTTGCCCTAATCCTCACATTGGGACCCCTGGGCCATGTTCAAAGTGCCATCATGAGGGACATTGGCCAATTGACTGCCTCTGTGCCCCTGGTGGCATGGAGAGATCAAAAGCAGACCACCCTTCAGCTACCCTTCTAGGCCTGACCATTAATAACTGAGGAAACCCTGGCTCACTTGACCAAACCACTGTCATCACAAAGAGAGAGCCACAGATAGTCATCACAGTATCCTAGCAGTCCATCTCCTTCCTCCTAGACACCAGAGCACATTCTCGATCTGAGGGAATTTTGGGGACCCACCTCTCCTTCTCATTTCCCTTGTGTTGGGGTAGGGGATAGCCTTTTCTGCCTCATCAGACCCCATCACTCAATTGAATTTTCAGGGGTATTCCTCTCACTCATTCATTTTTTTGTTGTGCCAACCTCTGCCCTATACCCCTAGTAGGAAGAGATTTTTTTTAGCCAACGTGGAAACTTCTATCTTATTTCTTCTCCCTATTTGCCAGACCCAGTCTTGCCAGCAGCTTTTCTCCTCCTAACCTCCCACCCTATTGGTTCCAACATGTCATTTTCTTTGTCAATCTCTCAGGTGGAACCCTAAGTCTGGGATGGTCAAAATGCTTCTGTTGCTAGACACCATTCCACCATTGTAATCCAATTACAGGATCCTAGTGGGTATATTACCCAAACTCAGAACCCACTCTCTCTCCAGAGCCTTAGAGAACTTAAGCCTATCATCTCTGACCTTCTAAGGAAAAAGCTACTTAGTTCTATCTTTTCTCTTTTCAACACCCCTATACTTGCAGTTAAGAAATCTAATAGAACTTACCACCTGGTTTAAGACCTCTGGCTCATCAATTCTGCAGTGGTCCCCCTCTATCCTGTGGTGCCTAACCCTTACACACGTCATTCCACTATTCCTTCAGGAACCTCCCATTTCTCAGTTCTGGATCTCAAGGATGCCCTTTTCTCTATACCTCTCATATTTCAGTCTCAAAAACCTTTGCTTTCACTTGGACTGACCCAGATACTCACCTCTCCACATACACTTGGACTGACCCTGATACTCACCTCTCCACAGAGCTTACCTAAACTGTCCTAGCCTAGGAATTCCAGGACAGCCCACATTTATTTAGCCAGTCTCTAGCTTCTGATCTACTCTCCCTAAGTTTAAACACATACAGTATTTAGATGATACCTTAGTTTGCAGTCCATACTTAGAAATTAGCCAAAATAATACCTCCACACTTTTAAATTTCTTGTCCAGAAAGGGCTATAGAGTCTTACCTTCCAAGATCCAGCTATCCACTGCTCAGGTCTCCTATGTGAGACTAGCCATTACCCCAACTCACAAAGCTATTACTTTAGACAGAAAGAACCTCATTCAGTCTCTTGCAGTACCTTCTGCTAAAGAGAAATTTTTATCATTCCTAGAAACAGCTGGTTTCCTGTGTTCCTGGATCCTCTCTTTTTATCTTCCTGCCATCCCCTTATATTAGGCAGCTCTTGGCTCTGCACTCGAGCCCCTCCCCCATCCCATTACTAAGCTCTTTCAGAGGCTCCAACAGGCCCTTATCCAGGCTCCAGCTCTCCATTACCCAGACCTAACTCATATTTTCTCCCTCTATGTAACAGAGAAGGAGGGATATGTGCTTGGGTACTAAGCCATCAGCTGGGACCTCCCTTTGCACCTGTAGCAGACCTGTCAGAGAAACTAGATCTTACCACTCAGGGATGTACACACTGCATGTGTGCTTTACCAGCAGCTGAGCTCCTTATTTGTGCATCAGTGAAACTAATTTTGGGTCACCCACCTAGACTACCTTCTCCCACCACAACCTGTTATATCTCTTAACTTATCAAACTTTATCTCCTTCCTGAGTTGTTTCTCTACAAGTGACACTAGTGGAAGACATCATACTTACTTTCTAATCTTTTCCACCCCTCAATATCTCATATCTTCTCCCTCAACCTAATACTGACTATTCCCCCATCTTATTCCTTCATTGAAACCCTAGGGGATCTATTGCCCCATTGTAGAAAGAGAGTGCTCTTTTGTTTTCCAGCCACCCAAATAATGACACAGAGACTATATTAATTACAACACTGTTTGGCCAATGGTTCATGCATATTTCTAGCTACCTCTAACATCTTAATTCATTTCTGTTAATCTGTACATTGCCTTGAGGTTGTAGCCTACTGGTAAAGTTCTGTCCTTGCTCTCCAGAAGCTACATAGCATTTCTCTGATGCCACCTACTTTCTCTTTATATCTCTGTTCAGATTTCCCACCTGACTTTACTATAGGCTGAAACAGTTTCTTTAATAAGCAATGGTAATAAAACATATTCATAGCACACAGAAAGAAATTTCACTTCTCCCATTTTCTGTTTAAATAAAAAGGAAGGTTTAACTTTAACATAGTAAAATTGCATATGAAAACAGGTATCAAAGAAGAACTACAGTACAATATTTATATTTCCTTTATCTTTTATCATAACTAGAAAAAAAACTGTAATTATAACTATCTATTCTCCAATTCCATCGAAGACTCCAGAAGGATATACTATTACCTAAGATAACAGGAAGTGCATTGTAAGCAACTTCTAAAACTCTAGAGTGTAGGACAATGACCTGTATTCTGTCAAATATATTTTAAATAAATAAACTATAATTAAATTATAATTTAAATAAAATTATATTTTAAATAAATGGCCCATTAGCTAAGGCTTCTTATTAGCTCTTATAACTTATATTAACCCATTATTCTTATCTATGCTAGCCATATGGCTCAGTACCTCTTTCAGCGTGGCAGTCACATCTTGCTTTTTCTGTGACTGGGCCAGGACTGGTGAAGGAACTTCCTTCTTCCCAGAATTCTCCTGTTCTTGTCATCCTCCTTTACTTCCTGTCTGGTTGTCCCACCTATACTTCCTGCCGGGCTACTGGCCAATTGGCATTTATTTAAAATATAATTGACAGAATACAGACAGAGACATCTTGCTGCCTGGAAAGTCACCCAAAGTTCTTCCATAACATTGGGGCATTTATTTTCAGCCTACTGACCCATGGTATCTGGCAGACTTTTCCATGAAGCAGGAAATATAAAAGACTGTTTTGCCACTATTGGTGGGTTGTCAGGAGCTTTCTTCTGCAAGATCTCTGACAGACTCTTTCACAAAGCAGAAATCCTAAAGGACTGTTACACCATATTTAGGCAACTTCCAAAAGTCATTTTTCTTTAGATTCTGCATGATCCAGGCAAGAACAGTCTCTTGCCCAAATGGTTAACCTCATCACATTGAAGGCAAATTTGATAATGAGGTTTTTCAATGCCCACAACCTCTCTCAAGTAATTGGTGCTATGAGAAGCAAAAATGTCTCACTGTTGAGAAAAGTCTAAATTCTTAAAACATTTTAAATTTTAAATGCCATATTCTGTACATCTTTGAAAGATTTTAAGAATACTTATCTAACTGAAATATATCACTATACATCTAGAAAACCAAACTAATATGACTACAAGTTTGACTATTATAAATGACTATTATTCTGTATTTCTTAGGTATACATAACATTTTTAAATGAGCTGCACAAACACAATATCTTAAACAAAGGCAGAAATACATATAGAAAAATTGACCTTAAATTTGTATCAATAGACCAAGATCCATACCAATACAAAGTATCTATCTCTATGTCATATCCTCATTAAAATGAAAACAACCATTTATAAATAATCATTTAGGGAAATTGGGTGTTGTTCTCTAGACTACTTCCTGCTGATCAGGGTGCTGTTAATCAGGTCTTTCATGGGGGTAATCTGTGTGGTAGGTCCATCTCATCCAGCAGTCATGAAGCTGCCATGGATGTGGGACCATATGGGCTATTGCTTCAAAGAGACTTGTTTAATCAAACCATATTAGCCAGTAAGAATCCACAGCTTTTATTTTCTATGGAAACAAAAGCAGAACCTCTTTTCCCAAACAACATATTATTAGATCCAAATTTTGAAGTCAAGACAACTTTAAAATATGTATGTTGGTTTAGCTTAGCAGCCCACAGAATGAAATGTCTCTCTATAGCTCATTCACAGTCGAAAAATTCAAACAAAACACAGTAACATACATAATCCAGTCTCTGTGTACTTTCCATCTTTATGTGGCGTATTTTTCTTTGCTTTTTTAATCTATGACTGTCTGTCCTCTGTTTTTTTTTTAAAGATTTTGTTTTATTTTTTTAAAACTATTTCTTTTTTGAATTTTGAAACAATATGTTTATTTGAGAAAGAGAAGTATAAAACCAGTGTCATTTTGTCAAAAGATTTATCCGGATAAATCAATTTCTTGCAAATCTGTCAGCCATCCATCACTCTGAGTTATGTAAACCCTTTTCACGCACCCTCTTGAAACCGAATGTGTCAAGTTGAACATGGATCTAAGATTTTCAAATTTCTTCTTTCATTATGTAATTCTACAGAAAGAAAAATATAAATTAACAAAAATAAATTATTGCTTTAATATATTTTAAGTGTGCTTTAATTTCTAGTATAGTTTCAGAGTGATTGAGGGGAAATGGAATTGCTTTGTAGCAAGCACCTGCTTCTCATGATTAACGTTGTATTCCTACTATTTGTTTTTGACAGTTAAAAAAATTTGTTACATAATTAATACCTTATATCCATTGTTCACTGAGATTTTGGAGTCTGTCATGCAAAATTTTCTATCACAGACTAGTTTATACAGTGCTAACTTAGGTTGTAGTATTACTCAAGAGCACTGTTTGCTCATTTGAATGAATACAATACTTTTAAGGGTGCAAGAAAGCTAATTTTCTAAGGTCTCTGCTATTGGAATTTGTTGGAAGGTTGATTTTCTTGTCTTTAAAGACAGGGGGATTGTATAAAGACTAAGGAAAATTATTACATTTTATTATTTCTAAGTCATCAACATAGTATGATTTTTGTTGATGATGGCTTGGTAACCTGTTTAAGTTGATCTTTGTGAACTATTCGTGAAGAGTTACAAAGTTTTGCATTGTCAGTTCTCTTNAGGTCCCAATGAGGAGCAGATGGAGGGAGAACACGAGCAAGGATGTCAGGACCACGGGGGGTGCACCCACCCACTGAGACAGTGGGGCTGATCTATTGGGAGCTCACCAAGGCCAGCTGGACTGTGACTGAAAAAGCATGGGATAAAACCGGACTCTCTGATCATGGCGAACAATGAGGACTGATGAGAAGCCAAGGTCAATGGCAAGGGGTTTTAATCCTACTTCATGTTTTGGCTTGGTGGGAGCCTAGCCAGTTTGGATGTTCACCTTCCTAGACATGGACAGAGTGGGGAGGACCTTGGACTTTCCACAGGGCAGGGAACCCTGACTGCTCTTTGGATTGGAGAGGGAGGGGGAGAGGAGTGGGGGAGGGGGAGAAGAGTGTGGGGAGGGGGAGGGAAATGGGAGGCTGGGAGGAGGCGGAAGCTTTTTTTTCCTATTCTCAATAAAAAAAATAAAAACTTGAAAAAAAACACTGTATATCTGATGACTTCCTTACAAAACTATTTCTTTTTATTACTGTTTATTCTCTTTTTCTTCTCTCTCTCAAGCCGATGTACACACTGTGACCCATTCAGAGGTTTATTTCTGTCTCAATCTGTCTTTATTGAGTATCTGTAATCATTTTCTTTTAAACACTTTGAAAATGGTAAGCAGCTTGATCACAGCAGCCCTGGATGCTGGCTCTGCCTCTCTCAGTTTTTCAATATGACATAAGTTACATTTATTGCCAGTTCTGAGACTCAAGTGAGAGTCATGCTCACCAGCTCAACTCTAGGAAAAAGTTGCCCCATGCTGCCACCAAGTAACTTGCAGTATTCTGCCCACAAACACCATTCAAGTGCTTGGCCTCCTGAAAGAGCCAGGGCTGCGTGCACAGCAAGCATAAACAAGAAAACCTTCATAAAGGAGTTGTGCTGGTTTTGCTGCTACTGCTGAGTCAGAAAGCCTTCTCTTAAAGGAATCATGCTTCTGCTTGCCTCTAACAAACAGAGCCCACCTGAGAAACTGCTGTTACCAAGAAGCTGTGTTTGACTGGTGTGTGTGTGTGTGTGTGTGTGTGTGTGTGTGTGTGTGTGTGCGTGTATGTGTCTGTGTGTGTGTGTGTGTGTGTGCGTGTATGTGTCTGTGTATGTGTGTGTATGTGTGTGTGTGTGTGTGTGTGTGTGTGTGTGTGCCTAGAATTCCTTCTCAAGTTTTCTCAGGTCTTATGTGGATGTAGCTGCCTGACATTGGGCACCATTTTGTAGATTGATACTCTTCTTTTGTTTCCCATCTGCCCAGACTCAAATAATGTCACAGAAACTATATTAATTATAACACTGTTTGGCCAATGGTTCATGCATATTTCTAGCAACCTCTTACATCTTAAATTAATCCATTTCTATTAATTCGTGCATGGCCATGTGGCTGTGGCCTACCAGTAAAGTTCTAGTGTGTCCTTCTCCTTTGGCAGCTACATGGTGTTTCTCTGACTACACCTACTTTCTTTCTATATCTCTGTTCTGATTCCCCCCCTGGCTTTACTACACTAAGCCATTGGCTGAAACAGTTTCTTTAATAACCAATGATAATAAAACATATTCATAACATATATAGGGGAATCCTGCATCATCCCATCTTTCACACATGCAGGAGGGCACATTGCCTCAGGCCACATATATCTGGGGCACAGAGGGCAGCTTCTTTTTATATAAGGGGGCCCAAAGAGCAGGCTATGCCATAAGTGTCAGATACTGGGGAGGTGAGGGCACAGGTCCTTCCTGACCATACTACTAACAAGGAGGTTGAACTAATAGCTTTCATGTGTGCCTTCTGATTGTCACAGGAACAATCCCTAAATGATTACACAGAGTCCAAATATGCTTTTTATATCCTCCTGCCCAATGCTGCCATCTGGAAAGAGCACAGGCTTCTTTCAACATAAGGAGGATCAATAGCTAACTCAGGTCAGATTATGGTCATGCTAAAAGCCTAGCATCTCCCCAAAACTATACAAATTATTTACTTCAGGTCTCTTCAGTCTGACAGCTCCATCATCTCTAAGGGAAATAACTTATCTGACCAGGCAGCCATGACAGCAGCCCTCCAAGGCCCAAACTCAGTTCATCCACCTAAAGGAATCTATATACTACAACCCACATTCTCACAATCACCTCCTGACACTCAGCAAAATCTGTCCTATTTACACCAACTCTTTTATCCTAATAGTCAGGTTCTGTCTCATTTTTTCAAGGCTCACCTCCAGTCCACCCCTAAGGACTTATAGTTCTTAAAAACTATCACTGCCTTTTGTAAAATCTGTAAAAAGTCAGATCCCAGTTCCAAATGTCATAGCTTCTCTTTTGCTACCTACCAGGCCAGTGGCCCCCTTTTGGAGACTGACTGGAAACTTGATTTTACTCATATACCTACAGTCAGATGGGTTAAATATCTCCTGGTCTTAGTGGATACATGTTGTAGAGGCTGCTTATTTGTTTCTCGGCCTCTCAGACTCCCGAAAATAATTACACAGAAACTATACTATTTAAATCACTGTTTGGCCATCACTTAAGCATATTGCTAGCTAGCTCTTGTTTCTTTAGTTAACCCATTTCTATTATTATATATTTCTCCATGAGGTTCAAAGCCTGCTTGCAAGGTTCCAGCTAGTAGCTCTCATCTTTCCCCTCTGGTGGATACATGGTGTCTCTCTGACTCTGCCTTCTTTCTCCCACCATTCTGTTTAGTTGTCCCTGCCTAGCTCTACTCTGCCCTATTACAGGCCAAACCAGCTTCTTTATTCATTAACCAATAAAAGCAACACATATACAAAAGGACTTCCCACACCAGTTTTCCTTTTCTGTTTGATATCCCATGAAAGACCTGATTAACAGTGCCCCAAATCAGCAGGAAATAGTGTAGAGAACAATACCCAAATTCCTTAAATGATTGCTTATAAATGTTTGTTTACATTTAAAGAGGGATATGCTATAGATATGAATACTTTGCATTGGTATGGACCTTGGTCTATTGACACAAATTTTAGGTCACACATTGTTATATGTATATTTCCACTCTTGATTAAGGTATTGCACTTGTGCAGATCATTTAAAAATATAATGTATAATTAAGAAATACAGGTTAATAGATAGCCATTTATAACAGTCAAGTTTGTAGTCATGTTAGTTAGGTGTTCTATATATAGAGAGAAATATTTCAGTTAGGTAGGTATTCTTCAAATCTTTCAGAGACCTTCAGAATGACATTTAAAATGTTTTAAATAACTTAGGTCTTTTCATGACGAGATACATATGCTCCTGGACACACCAATTACTTCAAGAGGTTGATGGACATTGAAGAGACTCCTTATAGAGTTGGTTAGCCATTTGGGCCAGAAACTGCTCTTGCCTGAACTGTTTGATTGGACTTACAGGACCCACAGAAAAATGATTGCTGAACTTGCCTAATGGTGAGACAGTACTTTGGGGTTCTTGATTCATGAAAGAGACTGCCAGACATTCTGCAGGACACAGAAGAAAGTGACTGACAAACTGCCAGTATAAGTGGAACTGTTTTTGAAATTTCCTGCCTCATGGAAAAGTCTGCCAGATACTGCATGCCAGTAGGCAGAAGATGGGTGCCCGCAATGTTACAGAAGAACTTTGGGTGACTGTTCAGGCAGTGAGATGTCTCTGTCAATTCTAGAGTTTTGGAAGTTGCTTACAATGCACTTCCTGTTTTCTTAGGTAATATATCCTTCTGGAGTCTTTGATGGAGTTGAAGAATAGATATAATTATAGTTTTACTTAGTTATGATAAAAGATAAAGTAGATATAAATATTGTATCTATAAATCTTGCTCGATTCCTGTTTTGTTATGCATATTTTTACTATGTTAAAGTTAAGACCTTCCTTTTATTTAAACAGAAAAGGGGAAGTGGTGTGGAAAGTTCTTCTGTATATGTGTTTCTTTTATTAGTTAATGAATAAAGAAGCTGCTTTAGCTTGTGATAGGGCAAAATGGTAGTAGGTGGGAAAACAAACCTGAATACTGGAGAAAGAATGAGAATTCAGAGAGACATCATGGAGCCGCCAGAGGGGAAAGATGTGAGCCACCATCTGGAAGCTTGTCAGTAGGCCACGAGCCTCATGATAAAATACAAAATAATAGAAATGGGTTAACCAAAGATACAATATCTAGCTAAAAATATGCTTCCAAACAGCATTACAAATTATATGGTTTCTGTGTGATTATTTCAGGGCTGAGCAGCCAGAAACAAGAAGCCTCTACCAACTGATCCCCTCTCGGGGTGGGTAGAAACCTTTCTGCCCTCTAACAACAGAGCATAGACAGTCTCTGACCTCCTTCTCCAGGAGATTGTTCCCTAGTTTGGGATTCCTGCTTCTCTCCAGTGTAACAACGGCCCTGAATTCACCTCCCAGATTTCCTGAACCTTATTTAAAGCTCTCAACATCCACTGGCATTTTCATAACCTATACCACCTCCAGTCCTCAGGAAAGACAGAATGAATTAACTGCTCCTTCAAAAAAAAATTGTTGTTAAACTGTCACAGGAACTTCACCTTGACTGGGTAAAACGCTTGCCTCTGGCTCTTCTCAGGCCCCAGGCTCCCCCCAAATGGTCTCTTTCCGTCTCGTCCTGTGAACTCAGGTATTGGTGGCCGGTTCTGACCCATGGCCTCTCATCTGAACCCTCACCCCTCCATGATCACCCACTCACCCAATTATTGTGGTCCCTCCTGTGGATTTTAATTGACTACTCTCTACCTCAACCATGTGCCAACCCCTGTCATTCTTCAATCAACATCAGTGATCAGATCCTTCTGTCTCCTCCAGATAAATGCCCCTTATTCCTTTCCCCTAAATGACGGGGCCCCTTTAAGGTAAGTCTTGTAACTCCCATGACTGCTAACCTGGAAGGCCTTCCTCATTGAATTCACCCATCTTTCTTCAAACCCTTTACTCACCTCAGGATAATCTCTCCTTATACACAGCAACTCAAACAAGGCCCTGTTTTTTTATAAGTTTCAGACTTAGCAGTTCAACTGCTTTGTCTCCAATTCCGAATGGATGAAGTTTCACTCCACAACAATACTCAACTATACTGAATCAGAAATCTTACAAGTTTTCCTTCCTGATTCCCTGTCCCCCTTCTCCTGTCTCTACTGAACACACCCTGCTTCATCAATTTTCCCCTGTGTCTCCAACAACATGTTCAAATTTCTAATTAACTACTCAGCTGTTGTTAAAGGGACCACCATTAGCCGAAGAGTCAGAGGCACAAAGAGATGCCCAGGTGGTAAGAAACAATAACACTCCAGAGACATTCACACCCCCAGATTCAAAAGGGAGACGCACAAAAGTTTTTAATATAACAAGGTTATTATTGAATGCCCCCAGCAATCAGTCACCTGTGTCATTAAGTTGATTCCATGGTGATGGAAAAGGAACAGGTGTTTCAAGCTTTGTTTCAGGTGGAAATTAAAAAGTTTAATTGGTGATTCATCTCTCTCACTATATGACTGTCCATAACTTTAATACTATCCAATAAAATTCTGACTCTAGCAAAGCACTGAACACTCTTCTCCACCATGATATTATCATACTCACGAGTTCAGGATTTTAAATTCCCTTTGGTCACATCTGAATGTGACTAAAAACTTATCTCTTATGAGCTTAAAATTCTTATAAGATCCAGGGAACCTAATGGGACCCACCTGAATAGATCAGTTCACTCAAGATAAGTATCATTAAATCGTTCCCTAGTCTTGGGACCCCCTTCACTTATCTTGGGACCCCTGGGGAACCCCACCCCTTCATCTTGGGAAAACTTTCTAAACTCCATCTTCTGCCTCGTCTGCATCTTGTCGGGTCCAAGCTGTCAGCCAGATGATTCCACAGAGTTCACACAATGGGGAAGACACGGTCACCTCAGGACAAGGCCCCCAGAGATGACTGATGCCCACAAAGTCAGCTTGAAGTAGTTTCAAGAGACCTGGCGCTCCCATTC
Organism: Alexandromys fortis; assembly: GCF_014885135.2. Taxonomy (NCBI): domain Eukaryota; kingdom Metazoa; phylum Chordata; class Mammalia; order Rodentia; family Cricetidae; genus Alexandromys; species Alexandromys fortis. Next base: position 1,005,540 of record NW_026068100.1, read on the forward strand.
TCACCCACCTGTTACCTTAACAACCCCCTACATTTTTATAATAAACAGAGGGTTGGGAAGTTGTCATTTCCATCACTTACAGGGTCCCACGGCCATCAGCATTCAGACAGAATGCTTAGTCACCCCACACAGTAGCATTTCTTGGTCCTATGGCTGTTCTTGTTACATCAGCATTCAGGCAGAATTTCCAAACACCCTAGGGCCTTACCTCCCATGTAATCTATGTGCAGCATGACCCCATAATCTATGCATGATGTGTCTACATAAGTCCCTACGTGCATAAGCCCCGTGGAAACTCACAGACTCTAGACAGACAGCAGTGGAGCCTGCATGGGACCCACTAGGCCCTCTGTATGTGAGAGACAGTTGTGTAGCTTGGTCTATTTGAGGGGCCGCTGGTGCTGGCTTCTTTGACCTTTAAATGACCTTTAAAAAGGGGACAGGCCTGTTCTACCCTCTCTCACCATGTTGCTTTCAGACAGGCCTGTGCACCCCCTTCTTTCCCTTTCCCTTCTCTTTATTAGTAAAACTCTCAAATTGGGTTTTGTTGTATATCTTGTGGTTCATTATCATGCTCAGTAATATCAGTCATCCTTGTGATTCCTGGGAATTTCCCTGGCACCAGGTTTCTCCCTAGCCCCAAACTGGCTCCTTTTGTTAAGATCCCTGCTCTTAACTCAAACATCGTATTCTCTCATGTTCTCATCCCCCATCCCCTTCCTTCTACCTCCCTCAACCCCAGTTTGCCCAGGATATCTCATCTAATTCTGCTTCCCAGGGATCCATATGTCCCTGTTAGGGTCCTTCTTGTTACCTGGCTTCTCTGGAACTGTAGATTATAGTCTGGTTATCCTTGTCTTTACGTCTAGCATCCACCTATGAGTGAATAATACATACTATGCTTGTCTTTCTGAGTCTGGGTTATCTTACTCAGGGAGTCCAGTTGAAGAGAGTGAGGAAGGATTATATGAGTAAGGGAGGTCAAGATCATGACTGGGAAATCTACAGAAACAGCAGAACCACACCCGTGGAAACTCACAGACTCTAGACGGACAGCTGTGGAGCCTGCATGGGACCCACATAGGCCCTCTGTATGTGAGAGACAGTTGTGTAGCTTGGTCTATTTGAGGGGCCGCTGGTGCTGGCTTTTTTGAGCCTCTGGTTGCCAGGCTTCTTGAGCCTCCATACTCCCCTAGTTGTTGCTAGGCCTCCTTATTTATTCCCCAGGGAAAGGTGAGTATGCTATCTGCCCATTCCACCATTCCATAGCCCCACAATGCAGAACAATCAGATGCAATAGGGATTTGAGTCAAGCAGGAACTCAGTTTATTGCTATAAGCATCAGCTTATATAGCTTAAGTGACATGGTGTGATGTGGGGTACCTCCATCCAATGAGAGGCAACCAAATCCACCCTCTGGCTGGAGGGGCATCTACCTAATTTTTGCTGTCTCATCCTCACTCAAACTTGAGCCAGGCTTTTCTCTGTCCAACAGGCCTCAAAGTACTTGAGTCAGGCTTTTCTCTGTCTGATAGGCCTCAAAGTACTTGAGCCAGGCTTTTCTCTGTCTGACAGGCCTCAAAGTACTTGAGCCAGGCCTTTTTCTGTCCTGTAGGCCTTGAGATACAGGCCGTGAGATAATTTTGGCCCAACACCTGGCAGTGGGACCAGGATCTATCCCTGGTATGTGAGCTAGATGGTGGGACTGATCTAATGGGAGCTCAACAAAGCCAGCTGGATTGGGACTGAACATGCATGGGATCAAACTGGACCCTCTGAATGTGGCTGACAATTGGGGCAGACTGAGAAGCCAATGATAATGGCACTGGGATGTGTCTCTACTGTATGCACTGGCTTTTTTTGATCCTAGGCTATTTGGATGCACACCTTCCTAAGCCTTGATGGAGGGGGAGGGCCTTGAACTTCCCACAGGGCAGGGTACCCTGTCCTCTCTTAGGACTGGAAGGGGAGGAGGATGGTGATAGGGGGAGCTGGAGGTAAATGGGAAGAAGGGAGAAAGTGGAAATTTTGAATGGTATTATTTATAAAGCAATAAAAAAGAAGAATGAATTGAACATCAGTGTAAGACAGTTTTAAGTCAACTGAAGAAACAAACTTCAAAAGGTAGTATGGAAATACTCACGTCATAAATTTTTAAAAAATTCCAGATATATTCAGGGAGGGACAATAGAACCCAGTTTCTACAGAATTTGAAGATAACATACATGCTTCAGTTTCATCAGATCAACAAACAAATAAATTTTCTTGGAAGAATTCATTACTAAGGTACAAATGGAGTTCAAATTTCTCTTTTCAATAAACCTACCCAGTTTAATACTTAAAAAAAGAAGAAAGAAAAAGAAAATAGAAGATGTATTTTCATGGATTTCCCACCTAACTTTATGTCTTCTTTGATAAAGTTTTTGCTAAAATATTTCAATAATTTTGATTAGTGACATTTTTTTTTAGTTCTGTGAGTGGAGTTGAAATTTGTAATGAAACTTTATTTTGATATGTTACTAAATTCACACATTGTGCAAATGGTATAAATGACAGAGATCTTATGCGTGATTTACTCCTTTTCTCCCAAATGTAGCATTCTACAAAAATGTAGTATAGTACAGCAACTGTGAATAGTTTGGTTTTGTACAAAATACCTCTCCCCCTCCACACCCTAGAATACCTCTCCTCTCCCAACCCTATAACACCTTTGCTCCTCCCCACCCCAGAACAACTCTTCCCCTCTCCACCCTAGGATATCTCTCTCCCTCCACACCCCAGAATAGCTCTAATCCCCCCCCCCAATTCAGGAATACTTTCCCCGTCCCCACAATAGAATATTTCTCTTGCTCCTCTCCCATTCCCCACCCCCCAAAAAATCTCTTCCCCTCCACACCCTGGAATACCTCTCTCCCTCCCCAACCCAGAATACCTTTCCCCTCCCCACCCAGAATACCTCTACCCTCCCTAACCTAGGATACATCTCCCCCCATCCCAGAATAACTCTTCCCTCCCCATCCTAGGATATCTCTCCTCTTCCCCACATCAGAATACTGGCCCATGTACCCCAGGATACCTCTCCCTCCTTCTCCCTAGAACACCTCTCCTCCTTCTCCCTAGAACACCTCTCCTCCTTCCTCCCAGAATACCTCTCCCTTCCCACCTTAGGATACCTCTCCCACACCCCACCCTAGAATAGCTCTCCCTCTCCCCACCCCCAGATGACCTCTCCTCTCCCCACCCCAGAATACCTCTTCCTCTCCCTACCCCAAAATACCTCCCCCCCCATTCCTCTCTAAACAAGTGGATTCCTCCTGGGCTGTTCTCTGGCTTCACCCACTTCCTGCTGCTTGTCTTCTCTCAATGACCACTTGTCACTCATTCCTAAGCCTTTGTTTTTTTAAAGGACAATATGTAAGTTTAAATCACAATGCCAACTGCTAAAATTGATCTAAAGGAAGCTTTATTTCATCTCACTTATTCACGTGTTTCAAGGCATGGCTGCGCTATTGTTATTGGTCTGTGCTGAAGCAGATCATCGAGACAGTAGTTGTGCTGGTGTAGGTGACTACAATCATGGCAGGCAGGGAGCAGAGACAAATAAACAAGAAAGGGCCAGGGACAAGAGAAGGGCTAGGGCCAAGATATAACAGTGGCCACCCTCAGCAAGCTACTTCCCTTAATCCCTCCCACCTCCTCAAGATTCTAAAACATGGTGCCATGATGTCAGCTGCAGTTTTTCTTGTCTATCAGATCTGTTGAGGAGATGGTGGAACTTAGATGGGAATTCTGTCGAAAGGAGCTACAGCCATTGAGACATTTCAAGTAACAAATAAGAACGATGCTCAAAGTAAACAGAACAGCCAGCCCTGGACAGCATAAAGTACAGTGTCTGATATCCAACACAATGTCAACAATGTAAACAAGCAGGAAAATAAGATGAGAACAGGGGTGGATTTTGTTGAGCCGAAATGAGCCCAAACCTCCGAATTCGCTTACACAGAAACCATCAGGCTCATCAAAGGGAGGCAGCACTGTGCTTCCTACACAGCAGTCGCTGTCAGTTCAGAAGACACACAGGCTACAGGTGAAGAGGAGGCTCTTCACATAGCTTTCCCTTCAGTGAGTGTCCACTGTTCTCACTAGACCCATTTATTGTTCAGTTCTCTTTTGGAGAAGTACTAGAGTCTATCTATAACTGATGGCTTTAGGACGAGAGGAAAACTGGTCATTTGGTCACCTATTCATATCATAGCATCATGGCATTGTTCCTGGTGAGTTAATATTTATAGAAAAATAATACTATCTTTTAAAAATTTTTGTCAAGCTATCTGAAGTCAGAAATCAAAGGCAAACTTGAGATTCACCTACTGGATATATTAAATGAGCTGCCCATGGGAGAATGCCCTGCATTCTTTGAGGGAGTGACTGATGTATTTTTACACCTTTCCCCATGTCACAATGCAAGGCTCCATGAGTAAATCTGAGTACTTCCTCTCTCTGACACATTTGGGATCAACTTGAAATGCACCGGATTTTAGCTTTCTTGCTTGATAAGCCAATCAAAAAAGGTTGTTGTAAAGGGATGATGTGACGGAACTTGCGAATGTCGTTTACTGGTTTTAGACTAAACTCTGGCATGATGTGCTACCCAGGGCAGGGATGAACTGCCTAGGGTGAGTTAGAAATTAAGTTTCTGCCAGGTAATTAATGTGAGAATGTCTGTGTGGGTGGTGGATGCTCTGCCCTATCCATCAGTACTGCCATGATAAAAACAAAGGCTAACCAAAGATCTACTTAATAAATAAAATTCATAAGAATATAAAAGAATTGAGGAGAGACATCACTGGGGTGAGTGAGTTTCTGACCGCGGCAGCAGCCCGGGACAGGGAACTCAGACACTCCTGCTACACTTCCTGGTCATCCTCAGGGGCTACTCTGCCTGATACTTCCTCTCTCTTCCTATCCCACCCAGCTTGCATCCACATCCCTCCCCCCTCCATCTGACTCCCTTCCCTCGTTGACCACATAACATCTCCCAGCCCAGCCTGTCCGGGCTCTAGGACCGAATCCGAATCGGCAGGGCAAACGGGAGGGTGGTAGCTCCTTTGTTCCCACTAGCCTGCCTGCAGCAAGCTAGGTAGGTCCTTTGTTTACGAGCCACCCAAGCAGCAAGGAGATCCGAACCCGGCACCAGGAGAGACATCAGGCTTGCATCCACAACCCACCCAGAGTGGTCCTGAGGAGTTCCATCTGGACAGTAGTCCATGTTTGGGTGCTGAGGAGTTCCAGCTCAACGGGACGGTCCCTGCTTCTACACTGAAAAGATACACCCAGAGTCTCATTCACAGCAAAGACTGGACCAAGACACCAGGCCTCTCCTGGCTCCATTTGAAGGAGGAGATGGGAAGGCGCCAATGCAAGACTTCCTCCAACAACCTGAAAGGCAACATGACTTCACCAGAATCAAGGGATCCCGAAATAAGAAGAATTGTACACCCTACTCCAGAAGAATTAGAAGAAATCGACTCAAAAGTGAATTATATGAAAATAATAGAAGACCTTAAGCAGGAGGTGAAAAACTGCCATAAACAATTAGAGATTACAAACAAAAAGGTAGAGGAAATGAATAAATCGCTTAAAGATACCCAAGAAAATCAAGAGAAACATGAAAAAGCAATCAGACAGGTACGGGAAGCAGTTCAAGACTTGAAGAATGAAATGGAAGTAATGAAGAAAACACAAACCGAGGGAAGATTGGAGATGGAAAATCTGGGTAAACGAACAGGAACTACAGAGACAAGTACTACCAACAGAATACAAGAGATAGAAGAAAGAATATCAGATACTGAAGATACCATAGAGAAAATAAACACACTGATCAAAGAAAACAGCAAAACCAACAAATTCTCATCACAAAACATTCAGGAAATATGGGACACAATAAAAAGACCAAACCTAAGAATAATTGGAGTAGAAGAAGGAGAAGAGGTGCAACTCAACGGCCCAGAAAATATATTTAATAAAATTATAGAAGAAAACTTTCCCAACCTAAAGAAAGATGTACCTATGAAGGTTCAAGAAGCATACAGAACACCGAATAGGCTGGAAAAAAAAAAAAAAAAAAAACATCCCCTCGCCATATAATAATCAAAACACAAAACATACAGAATAAAGAAAGAATATTAAGAGCCGCAAAGGAAAAAGGCCAAGTTACTTACAAAGGTAAACCTATCAGACTTACACCTGACTTCTCTATGGAAACCATGAAAGCCAGAAGGTCCTGGATAGATGTACTGCAAAAACTAAGAGACCATGGATGCAAGCCCAGACTACTATACCCAGCCAAGCTTTCATTCACCATAAATGGAGAAAACAAAATTTTCCAGGATAAAAACAAATTTAAACAATACGTAGCCACAAACCCAGCCTTACAGAAAGTAATAGAAGGAAAATCTCTAACCAAGGAGTCCAACAATGACCACAATAACTCAGACATCTAGAGACCCGTCACCAGCGCAACTCAAAGAAGGGACGCACACGAACTCTACTACTAAAGAAGTGACCGGAGTTAACATCCCCTGGTCATTAATATCACTTAATGTCAATGGGCTCAACTCACCTATAAAAAGGCACAGGCTAAGAGATTGGATACGAAATCAGGATCCAACATTCTGCTGTTTACAAGAAACACACCTCAAACACAGAGACAGGCACCTACTCAGAGTAAAGGGCTGGGAAAAGGCTTATCAAGCAAATGGACCTAAGAAACAAGCAGGTGTGGCCATACTAATTTCTAACAAACTTGACTTCAAACTTAAATCAATCAGAAGAGATGGAGAGGGACATTTTATACTCATAACAGGATCAATTCATCAAGAGGAAGTCTCAATCCTGAATATCTACGCCCCTAATATAAAAGCACCCACATACGTAAAAGAAACATTACTAAAACTCAAGGCAGCCATCAAACCGCACACACTAATAGTGGGAGACTTCAACACTCCTCTCTCACCAATGGACAGGTCAATCAGACAGAAACCTAACAGAGAACTAAGAGAATTAATGGAGGTAATGAATCAATTGGACTTGACAGACATCTATAGAATATTCCACCCAAATCGGAAAGAATATACCTTCTTCTCTGCAGCTCATGGAACCTTCTCGAAAATTGACCACATACTCGGTAACAAAGCAAACTTCCACAGGTACAAAAACATATTAGTAACCACCTGTATCTTATCAGATCACCATGGATTAAAGTTAGAATTCAACAACAACCCTACCCCCAGAAAGCCTACAAACTCATGGAAACTGAACAGTCAACTACTGAACCACACCTGGATCAAGGAAGAAATAAAGAAAGAAATTAAAGTCTTCCTTGAATTCAATGAAAATAAAGAAACAACCTACTCAAACTTATGGGACACTATGAAAGCAGTCCTGAGAGGAAAGTTCATAGCACTAAGTGCCCACTTAAAGAAAACAGAGAAGGCACACATTGGAGACTTAACAGCCCACCTGAAAGCTCTAGAAAAAAAAGAAGCAGACTCACCTAGGAGGAGTAGAAGACTGGAAATAATCAAACTGAGGGCTGAAATCAACAAAATAGAAACACAGAAAACAATCCAAAGAATCAATGAAACAAAAAGCTGGTTCCTGGAGAAAATCAACAAGATTGATAAACCTCTATCCAAACTAATAAAACGCCAGAGAGTGAATATGCAAATTAATAAGATCAGAAATGAAAAGGGGGACATAACCACAGACACAGAGGAAATTCAAAGAATCATTAGATCTTACTACAAAGGCCTGTATGGCACAAAACTGGAAAATGTAAAAGAAATGGACACGTTTTTAGATAAATACCATATACCAAAGTTAAACCAGGACCAGGTGAACAACCTAAATAGACCTGTTAGTCACGAAGAACTAGAAGCTGTTATCAAAAACCTCCCTACCAAAAAAAGCCCAGGACCTGATGGTTTCAATGCGAAATTCTACCAGAACTTCCAAGAAGACCTAATACCTATACTCCTTAATGTATTTCACAATATAGAAGCAGAAGAGTCATTGCCAAATTCCTTTTATGAAGCTACAGTCACTCTGATACCAAAACCACACAAAGACTCAACCAAGAAAGAGAATTACAGGCCAATCTCACTCATGAACATCGACGCAAAAATCCTCAACAAAATACTGGCAAACCGAATCCAAGAACACATTAGAAAAATTATCCATTATGATCAAGTAGGCTTCATCCCAGAGATGCAGGGCTGGTTCAACATACGAAAATCTATCAATGTAATCCATCATATAAATAAGCTGAAAGAAAAAAACCATATGATCATTTCATTAGATGCTGAAAAAGTATTTGACAAAATTCAACATCCCTTTATGATAAAAGTCTTGGAGAGACTAGGGATACAAGGGTCATACCTAAATATAATAAAAGCTATATACAGCAAGCCGACAGCTAACATCAAATTAAACGGAGAGAAACTCAAAGCCATCCCACTAAACTCAGGAACACTAAACTCAGAAACCCACTCTCGCCATACCTCTTCAACATAGTGCTTGAAGTTCTAGCAATAGCAATAAGACAACATAAGGGGATCAAGGGGATTTGACTTGGAAAGGAAGAAGTTAAACTTTCGTTATTTGCAGATGATATGATAGTGTACATAAGTGACCCTCAAAACTCCACCAAGAAACTTTTACAGCTGATAAATACCTTTAGTAATGTGGCAGGATACAAGATCAACTCCAAAAAATCAGTCGCCCTCTTATACACAAAGGATATGGAAGCAGAGAGGGAAATCAGAGAAGCTTCACCTTTCACAATAGCCACAAACAGCATAAAATATCTCGGGGTAACTCTAACCAAGGAAGTAAAAGATCTATTTGACAAGAACTTTAAAGCATTGAAGAAAGAAATTGATGAGGATATCAGAAAATGGAAGGACCTCCCTTGCTCTTGGATTGGGAGGATCAACATAGTAAAAATGGCAATTCTACCAAAGGCAATTTATAGATTCAATGCAATTCCTATCAAGGTCCCATCAAAATTCTTCACGGATCTTGAGAGGACAATAATCAATTTTATATGGAAAAATAAAAAACCCAGGATAGCCAAAACAATCCTATACAATAAAGGATCTTCTGGAGGCATTACCATCCCTGACTTCAAACTCTATCACAGAGCTACAGTAATGAAAACAGTGTGGTATTGGCATAAAAACAGAGAAGTCGACCAATGGAATCGCATAGAAGACCCGGAATTTAATCCCCAAACCTATGAACACCTCATTTTCGACAAAGGAGCTAAAAGTATACAATGGAAGAAAGAAAGCATCTTCAACAAATGGTGCTGGCACAACTGGATGTCAACCTGTAGAAGATTGAAATTAGACCCATATCTATCACCTTGCACAAAACTCAAGTCCAAATGGATCAAAGACCTCAATATCAGTCCGAACACACTGAACCTGATAGAAGAGAAAGTGGGAAGTACCCTACAACAGATGGGCACAGGAGATCGCTTCTTAAGTATAACCCCAGCAGCACAGACACTAAGGACAACATTGAATAAATGGGACCTACTAAAGCTGAGAAGCTTCTGTAAAGCAAAGGACACTGTCACTAAGACAAAAAGGCAACCTACTGACTGGGAGAAGATCTTCACCAACCCCGCAACAGACAAAGGTCTGATCTCCAAAATATATAGAGAACTCAAGAAACTAGACTCTAAAATGCTAATTAACCCAATTAAAAAATGGGGCACTGAACTGAACAGAGAATTCTCAAAAGAAGAAGTTCAAATGGCCAAAAGACACCTAAGGTCATGCTCAACCTCATTAGCAATCAGGGAAATGCAAATCAAAACAACTTTGAGATATCATCTCACACCTGTCAGAATGGCTAAAATCAAAAGCACCGATGATAGCCTTTGCTGGAGAGGCTGTGGAGGAAGGGGTACCCTCATCCATTGCTGGTGGGAATGCAATCTTGTGCAACCACTTTGGAAATCAGTGTTTCGGTTTCTCAGGAAATTCGGGATCAACCTACCCCTGGACCCAGCAATACCACTCTTGGGAATATACCCAAGAGATGCCCTATCATATGACAAAAGCATTTGTTCAACTATGTTCATAGCAGCATTATTTGTAATAGCCAGAACCTGGAAACAACCTAGATGCCCTTCAATGGAAGAATGGATGAAGAAAGTGTGGAATATATACACATTAGAGTATTATGCTGCGGTAAAAAACAATGACTTCTCGAATTTTGCATGCAAATGGATGGAAATAGAAAACACTATCCTGAGCGAGGTAACCCAGACCCAAAAAGATGAACATGGGATGTACTCACTCATAATTGGTTTCTAGCCATAAATAAAGGTCACGGAGTGTATACCTGGTGAACCTAAAGAAGCTAAATAAGAAGGTGAACCCAAGAAAAAACATATAGTTATCCTCTTGGCTAAGGGAAGTAGATAAAATTGCCGGGGAGAAAATTGGGATCTTGGGGGTGGGGTGGGTTGGGGATAAGGGGGGACGGGGAGAGAAAAGTGAGAAGGGGAGGATTGGGGGAACTTGGGGAAACAGGAAGATTGGGATAAAGGAAGGTTGGATAGGGGAGCAGGGAAGCACATATCTTAGTTAAGGGAGCCACCTTAGGGTTGGCAAGAGACTTGAACCTAGAGTGGCTCCCAGGAGCCCAAGGCGATGTCCCCAGTTAGTCCCTTGGGAAGCTGAGGATAGGGAACCTGAAATGACCCTATCCCATAGCAATACTGACGAATATCTTTCATATCACCATAGAACCTTCATCTGGTGATGGATGGAGATAGAGACAGAGACCCACACTGGAGCACTGGACTGAGCTCCCAAGGTCCCAATGAGGAGCAGATGGAGGGAGAACACGAGCAAGGATGTCAGGACCACGGGGGGTGCACCCACCCACTGAGACAGTCGGGATGATCTATTGGGAGCTCACCATGCCAGCTGGACTGTGACTGAAAAAGCATGGGATAAAACCGGACTCTCTGATCATGGCGAACAATGAGGACTGTGAGAAGCCAAGGTCAATGGCAAGGGGTTCTGATCCTACTTCCTGTTCCGGCTTGGTGGGAGCCTAGCCAGTTTGGATGTTCACCTTCCTAGACATGGACGGAGTGGGGAGGACCTTGGACTTTCCACAGGGCAGGGAACCATGACTGCTCTTTGGATTAGAGAGGGAGGGGGAGAGGAGTGGGGGAGGGGGAGAAGAGTGGAGGGAGGGGGAAGGGAAATGGGAGGCTGGGAGGAGGCAGAAACTTTTTTTTTCTTATTTTCAATAAAAAATTTTAAAAAAGAATATAAAAGAATTGAGATTTTGGTCACATTTTGATGCAAATAACCTTGATCAGCATGGATAATTAATGAATCCAACAAGGGCCTGAGAAGAATAGCTGCAATAGGCGGGACAGAAGAAGTTATACTTCAATTTGGGAGTTACCTGGAGCAGGCAGAATAAAATGATGGCTGGGAAGGATCCAGCAGTGTGCACAGAATCCTGCCGTTTTTAACCACAGGCCAGTCACAGTGGCTGAGGCACAGCCTTGTGCTGGTCCCAAGATGAATTTCTCGGGGGAGGGGAGGGATCTTTTGCTTCTTTTAGAGCAACCCATAAACATCGTACTTGGGACACCCTGGCTTTGAGTGTGCTGAGTGATTTCAGGCAAATCTGGACATAGGCGCCATCTAGCGTTAGAAGAGTGGAAGTGGCTTCTGTTTTGAAGGAAACAAAAAGCTCACAGAAACGTGGAAAGATTAGACACAAAGAGAACGTTACGAGGGACTAGAATGAACACTGGATCATTAAATGCCCAAATCACGTGACACTGAACAAACATTAAGGATTTTCAGGAACTTATCATCTCCGTGGGATCTAAAGCATGCCTGAGCCCTTGGAGAAGTAAAACCCGCGGTAAAGGAAACTCAAGAAGTTTAGGAAAAAATAAATAAATAAATAAATAAATAAATAAATAAATAAATAAATAAAACAGTAGAAAAGTTTCCAAACTTAACAAAGAAATGGCAGCAGTTTCAAAAATTACATGCAGATTTTTGATCTGAAAAATACACTTCAGGAAATTAAACCACTCTAGGAGGTGTGGATAGCAAGGCGGAGCAAAGAGAATCAAGAACGGCCTAGGGACACTTCGGAAATAAGCCAGAGAGGCAAGAAGAGAAAACGAGTGACGGCAGAGAAGAATGTTTCGGCAGCACTGAAAGAGATACGATCATTCTATTGGGTTCCAGGACTTGAGAAAGTGAAAAAGGCGAAAGTTCATTCAAAGGTATAATAATGAAAAACTTCCCAAACTAGAAAAAGATACAAATATTCATGTGTATGAAGGTTACAGGTCGCCAGTGTAACTCAATCAATCAAACTCACAGGTGATGGGTAGGTGGAAAATGTTCGGGACTACAAGAGAAAGGACACAGACAGTACATAGCGAAAATCTGTTACCATGCACAAAACTCAAGTCCAAGTGGATTAAAGACCTCAATATCAGTCTGAACACACTGAACCTGATAGAAGAGAAAGTGGGAAGTACTCTACAACAAGTGGGCACAGGAGATCACTTCCTACATATAACCTCAGCAGCACAGACAGTAAGGGCCGCATTGAATAAATGGGACCTCCTGAGACTGAGAAGCTTCTGTAAAGCAAAGGACACTGTCGCTAAGACAGAAAGGCAACCCACTGACTGGGAGAAAATCTTCACCAACCCCGCAACTGACAAAGGTCTGATCTCCAAAATATATAAAGAACTCAAGAAACTAGACTG